>NW_022170403.1:41192815-41214069 GCF_008802855.1 Photinus pyralis
TTCTCCAGACCATGTTTACGCATTTCCGGACAAACAAAGGGCGCCAGCCTCCAACGGATGTCCATGAACCTAGCAGAGCAAGGTCAGCAGAACACAATCAAACATATTCCATAATTAGGTGCTAAATAACTGCCCTATTCCCGAATTAAATGCTCCTTTTTTTTAATTATTACATGTTCTGCCAGGTGCATATGAACTCATCAGAGCACTACCTCAAAAAACCAAGAAAATGAAAAGTGAACTAACTATAATTAGGTGCTAATTAAGTGCCCTATTCCCGAATTAAATGCTCCTTTTTTTAATTATTACATGTTCTGCCAGGTGCATATAAACTCATCAGAGCACTACCTCAAAAAACCAAGAAAATGAAAAGTGAACTAAGTATAATTAGGTGCTAATTAAGTGCCCTATCCCCGAATTAAATGCTCCTTTTTTTAAAATTATTACATGTTCTGCCAGGTTCGTAATTTTAAAAAAAGGAGCATTTAATTCGGGAATAGGACACTCAATTAGCACCTAATTAGCATCTAACTATAGTTAGTTCACTTTTCATTTTCTTGGTTTTTTGAGGTAGAGCTCTGCTGAGCTCATATCATATGAACCTGGCAGAACGTGTAATAATTTAAAAAAAAGGAGAATTTAATTCGGGAATAGGGCACTTAATTAGCACCTAATTATGCAATATGTTTGATTGTGTTCTGCTGACCTTACTCTGTTAGGTTCATGGACATCTCCAACGATGCGCTGGCGACGGTTTTTCCAACTTTGATAAAAAAATGGTACAATAATCGTTCTTGAGCACACTCCGGCCGAAACAGATTCTCTGTTCCCCAAATTCTACAGTTTTGTTTATTGACCCCGCCAAAGAGTGTAAAGTGAGCTTCTGTCCCAAAAATCAGGCTCTTTAACGGCTTCGACCATTTCATTGGTGCGCGGACGCTGTCGAATGCGGCGCTGGCGACAGACCCGTATTCAAAAAAATGTTTGGACAAATTATGAATTGTCTTGCCGGAAAACGCCGGATGTCTTCATATTTCTTACGATAACCACGCACAGTTTTTACAGTTGAACCATTGTTTTCAATCTACACTAAAATAGCATTGAATGACGTTTCAGAATCTTGCTCACCTGTCAAAATCGGCTGATATATGGTGGAGTTATTCAATGTTAAAATAGGGAAGGTCTAGATGGCGCAAGTACATTATTTATATTTCTTCATCAAAGTCGATATGCTCTTCTTTATTTGACGATAGAGACATGAAAATACTTGCATATAATTCGTGCAGGACTATGCATTTCTTCGATTGCTTCATAAACTGCTAGCTTGGTAACCATATTTTTTAAGTGAAGTGTAGGTACAGTTTTCCAATGATATGCAAATAGTGCAGCGGAGAGCCGGCGCTAACTCGCTTATTTGAGATAGTTTTTTTTTCGGAGTAGAAAGAATTGGGACCCACACCATTTTGTTCAGAAATGTTTGAACCTTCAGAATCTCGCTTTACGACATTTTCCCGTGGTCCTGACAAAAGTTAAAGGCCGCTAAAGTTGAACTTTACTCATTTTCGCGCGCGCGACTAGACCACCGAAAGTATTTATTTTCTCAGCAACTAAGCGATATACATCAATAATTCCTTTTGTAAAATGAAAGTACATTTATAGCAGAATCTAAAGCATTCATATTTACCTACCTTGTTATGCACAGTTTTTAGAAAAATGACCGTCAACTTCCAAAATTCGTGTAGCAGATGAAAAGTGCGCACTTTGAACTCTCATAACTTTTTATTTCACGATATCGATCTCCAATATTTATAGCTCATTCGATGCTTCAAAGGATTGTGATTATTTTATTTTCTATAACATTACCGGAAATTTTTCATAATAAAAAAGTTTAAGTAAAAACCTACCCACCTCGCCGAGTCGGGAGTCGCGAGTGAGACGGAGAGGGAAGGATAGTCAGTAGCGTTCGCGCAACAAGGAGCGATGCGTAAGAGATTCTACTTTACTAAGAAATTTCTCTCCGAATACCAAAACTAGCTATTTATGCCGTTTACAAATGCATTCTGCCGAGTTGCTTTGTAAAATCTCAAACAATTCATTAACTCCATGTATTCGTTTAGGAGCCACCCTCAAAAAAGCGGTAAAGTTTCCATTTCTCCTTTAATTTTTTTCTCAGCAACATTTACAGAGACTGGTGGTAAGTCTTTGAATAGGTTTTGCTGTATGCCCTTTCCGATTTTGCAAATAAATTTTCAAAATTCCTACCACAAAAGTGCGAAATTTGGTATCTGGTGGTTTTTGAATATAAAAATCACGATTCTGAAATTAGTTTTTGAAAATTCGAAAAAAAATTCCACTGCAATTCTTGGCCGGACAACGAAAATTGACAAAATTCCACGAAGTTTGTTGTGTAGGTACATATGGAACAAAATTGTTGAACAGTTTTTCTTAAGGTCATTTTAAATGTACTTTCATTTTAAAAAAGGAATTATTGATGTATATCGCTTAGTTGTTGAGAAAATAAATACTTTCGGTGGTCTAGTCGCGCGCGCGAAAATGAGAAAACTTCAACTTTAGCGGCCTATAACTTTTGTCAGGACCACGGGAAAATGTCGTAAAGCGAGATTCTGAAGGTTCAAACATTTCTGAACAAAATGGTGTGGGTCACAATTCTTTCTACTCCGAAAAAATTTTTTGAACGATTTCGCGGCTCTCTCCGCTGCACTAAAAATAATCAACTCAAAATATGGTTAACTCAATGATTATTTTACAATTCATCCTTAAAAAGTCTTGGTGCAATAGTTCACATTGTTTGACATAATTAAAGATTCTGATGTAGACGGCTCTACAAAAAAAGGTAACCACGCTTTTTTTGATGAGAGTGTGATTTTCCTGTAAAAGCCAAAAAATTAAAAATTGCACCTTTAAGGGTAGTTCACCCTCCTCTGACGGAGGGGGCCGGATGGCTCCCATTCTAAAAATGTTTGTTTTGGTCCAAGATACAATTGTGCAAAGTGGCTTGCTTTAATCATCTAGCTAGTAGAAAATGCAGTAACTCTAAATATAAAGGACCAGTACATTTCCAATTGGGATACTAAATTAGGACTTAGAACTATGTCGACTTTTGCTTTGCTTGCATCCACTTTTGGTCAATTGTAAAATGCGTAACAATTTTCAGTACTCGTGTTTTAATATCTTACGTCTTACGTCTTTAAATACAGTGAACCATCAAAAGCCTACGTCTGTACATTAGTGCGTATTCGCGTTATTTCGTGGCATCCGTCGATCAAACATTTGCTTTCTGGGTCGATCGGATCATAATACTTAGTAAAAGTGCCAATCGGCATACCAAATAACGTATTGAGAAAGTTGGCAACGCACAAGAACATGCCGCCCTCGGGCGAAACCGAAATTCTCTAAATTGTATTACATTTCCAATGGTTAATTTAAGAAACTGCGAGAGGCATTTTATGGAAAAGTTGCAACTTGCAATGTACTTAAGGAAACTAATTGAATTTGGACGGCGCGCCGATGTTAATTGTTTCCAGTAAAAAATTTGGAGAATTGAAGTTTTCCATTTTCTAAATTTGATATAATGCATTCTCGGTGTTTTATGTAACATTATGGTCCTTCATGCGAAGCAAACAGGGTTACCTCTAAAACCTATGCTCTCCCTACATCAATTCCAATTCAGAAACTCTGGCTATATTTATACTGTTTTGATATGCGAACGCTTGCAGTATTGTCTTCATGAGCATCGTAACGTGAAGTAAGTCTGGGTGGTCTGCGAATATTAAATGTAATCTATATCGAGCTGCATTCTTGATGCGACGTGTTACCTCGTCCGCTTAATATGACAGAATCTCGGACAGAATATTACTAGCCGTGATATGACGTTGGAAGTTCCTAAACGGCTTTTTGCAAAACTACCCAAGCGTGCTTTATGGTCTTCTCTAAAGAGTATTAACCTTAATTTAACACGACAACTTTATTTTCGATCATTAAACTTTATAATAGAAATTTTAATTTATAAATACGGTTCCAGGACGGTGTACAGTACAGGCGATTTAAATACATAAGATTTTTACGATTAAACAAGAATTATTACTTTCACGGAATACATCGTTAATTTATTAGAAGTGAGTGTTTATTTTACGCGTATCTACCACACAGGAAGAAAAATTTTAACGGATCCCCAGATTTTCTAAACTTTTACACTCTCGTAACTCGCCGTTTTATGGTTTTTGCTTTTACTACCGATGTTCCCTAGCGATTCCTTGTATTCTTAGCGTTCGGTTCGTATATTTTCTCTCCAGACAACGTTTTGATACTAATCGATTACATTCGATACACAAAATTGCCCCGTACTAAATCAAGCGATCCTAATATTATCTTTTTGTGCCCATTGAACACATCAACCGTTATATTCGATCACGTCTGGGAATTGACCTGAGACTTGTCTGACGCAGCTGTCTTGCTGCAGATAACAAATGAACGTGTAGGAGTATCGATAAAGCTTGCACCTTTAACTCCCTGCACTTTTCCTTATGCAATGTAATTCCTCCCGGTGCAGGCGTGCCTGTTGTATTTGATTTGTTTAGAAAACAGATAATGTAAGAGAAGAAAGAACTGTTCAAATGGATTATGTTACTCAAAAAGATGCATAAGTGCTGATGCTTAAAAATTCAACCCTAGTGCTGCTCAAATTAGATTATATAAGTAGGTACACTTCGGTAAGTAAAATGTTCAATCCGTCGACTTTACAACAAATCTGTTGTAAGGTTGGCAGGACCGCCATTTGTTTCTGATTTGAAATTCGGCATTTTTTTTATCTTTTGGATTCAAAAGGAAAACATCTGAATAACTTTCATACACGCGCAGAAATTTTCGTAATTTATAATCATTCAAATAATCACAACTATCACTCTTCTTATTCGCAAAAGTTCAAAAGCCAAAATCAATTTTTCTTCAGCACTTAGGAATACTATTCGCAAAAAATTTACTGTTAAAAAATTTGAAAATTCAATTTTAAAGTTACCTTGGGGCTTATCCCCCTTAATTAATAGGGAACTTATTACTCCTAGGAAATGAATTACTTAATAACACGCCACAAAACTATACCTAGTACCATAGTGTAAGATTCTTTACACTAAGCTAGTACCTAAAATACTAATTCATTTATGTGTATACCAAGACGACGTACTCGCATCATGAAGATCGGTCCTGATGATCAGTCCTGACGTGACAGGGTCGTTGTTTAAGTTTACCGTTTCACACGTCGTGCGTACCATCAGTTGTCCGATCAAATACGTACGGGCATCAGTCGAGCTCTTCCGTGTGCGAATGATCAGGGTACGCACGGGCCATTGAATGGAGAAGTTTCCAGTTCTTTTCTGTAAATTAATTATAAAAGTTTAAGTTGAAACGAAAATGCGAAAGAATCAATAAAATACCTCCACAAATGCAAAAGACTTTAACATTGCAATTTGAAAAATAATTTCGTTTCGGCGTGTGATGTCACTTGACCTATTCGCATACGATGCCTATTCGTTCGCTTACTACGTGTACGGTTGGATATTGGTGCGTCGTACCGTTACCATCGAAATGGCGGCACTTGATACCTAATCAATTTATTGACGGATTTTAATTTTTTTACTAGTTCATGAGTTTTGAGCTATATATTTTAATATTAAGAGATAAGCAAAATTTGGGACGGGACAGGAACTAAAAAGTACTACTTGCAGCAACAAAGCACAAAGCGACTGATCAAACGTTGGGGGGAACAGAAAATTGATTCTTCGATATGTCGAGTCGCGTGTCGGATGCCGTTTGCGTTTGTCACATGTGACTCGTAAAGCTAACCCAAAAATCAATGAAAGAGGGAGGGGGAGAGGTCAATTCACATTATCGGTCACGTGACGATCAGATAACGGGGCGGTCAAATACATATTGTGGCGTGTATTTCTTATGAACATATTCTGATCGTAACCTGACCGATAATGGGAATCGACCTTAAGGAATCCACGCTATAATAAATGGGTGCGTTCAGACGGGCCACTGCTATCGCGGCGCTAAGGTAGCACTCGCGGCGCCAAGATAGCGGTCGTTTAGGGCTTAACAGCGTCCGCCATTTTCCAGCGTAAATACTTTCCGCTAGAATAATCAGCGGAAGGTGGGACTAAAAAAAGCGTGCATGTACCGTGACGCGTATTGCCAATGTATTGTACAGCACAGAGCTTTCAGTAGCCGACAACGAAACGGAGTTTAGACACACATTCGCATCCACTACAAAATACTGTATACATTAAGTAACGTCATTATATTGTGATCTGTAGCGAGCGATGGATTGGCAGACTACCTATTGCGTATACCATCGCCAAAGCATTGAGCACTGCAAAAAATGGACCTCTCTGTGCTGTACAATACATTGGCAATACGCCGATCAGTTAATTTACAACCTCACCTCACCTCAGTTAACCGGCTGAAATTTGGCGCTGGGGACAGCTGTGTAAGCGTTGAATACGGTTGAACGCGCCCATTGCCTGCATCGTGAGCGGACCGTGACGTGACCGATAATGTGAATCGACCTTTATTCTAACGAAACGTAAAAAAAGATTACGTAACCGCCAGTTCCCATTATACAGTATATGATTCCTATCAAATGGTTTGTTTACGAACCCAATTCCAAGCTGACAAGTTGACACTTTCTGCAAAAAAGAAATCCGTACAACTAGCTTCTAGATAAAAATTATTGATAAACCCAAGGAAGGATTGCCAGATCACGGTGTATTTTTGCCGCGTATAGTGGGGGTTGTGACGTCACTTGCGGACCGGGCCGTGTGTTTTGGTTCAGGATAAACCCAAGTTTTTTCCTATCTTCTTCTACAGTTCTGGTCCGAACGGGACGTCGGAAGTGGGTACCGACAAAGAGAATGTGGTAGCCCCCGAGAAGATCTTAGTAATGGCGGAGGCAAAACTTCAAACGTGAATTGCGGGTGTATGGGACGTCGGAAACGGGTACCGACAAAGGGGATGTGGTAATAATAATAATAATAATAATAATAATAATAACACAACATACTAAAATATCTCCAGCAAAAACCCAAGCAACCTCTCAAATACAACCTCAAGAACAAAGAAACACCATAAATACAACTAACGCAACATGCACTACAAAGACAGGCCCACCCAATAAAATTACACGCCCTAGCACAGTTAAAAAACACATAACTCCTTCTTCACAGAAACACACCACATTTTCACAACCCACTCGTATTCAACCGCAACGCAAAAACCTTAACAGAAGTACAGGCTCACAACATACTAAAATATCTCCACCAAAAACCCAAGCAACTTCACAAATACAACCTCAAGAACAAAGAAACATCATAAATACAAGTAACGCAACATGCACTACAAAGACAGGTCCACCCAACAAAGTTACACGCCCTAGCACAATTAAAAAACACATAACTCCTTCTTCACCGAAGCACACCACGTTATCACAACCCACTCGTATTCAACCCAAACGCAAAAACCTATACAACACTGCTAGCTCACAAAATACTGTAATATCTCCATCAATAACCCAAGCAACCTCACAAACACAACCTCAAGAACAAAGAAACACCATAAACACAAGTAACGCAACATGTACTACAAAGACAGGTCCATCCAATAAAGTTACACGCCCTAGCACAGTTAAAAAACACAATACTCCTTCTTCTCAGAAACAACCCACTCGTATACAACCGAAGCGCAAAAACCTTAACAGCACCACAGGCTCACAAAATACTGCAATATCTCCACCAAAAACCCAAGCAACCTCACAAATACGACCTCAGGAACAAAGAAACACCATAAATACAATTAAAAAACACAAAACTCCTTCTTCACAGAAGCACACCACGTTATCACAACCCACTCGTATTCAACCCAAACGCAAAGCCAAAGAAACACTTACACAATAAACTCCATTTAATAAAATTACAGGAATTATTTGATGATTTTAATCCGTGCGATTAGTTAACCAGGCTAGACCTGAGTTCTCATAAGAAACACCGACATAATAATAATAATAATAATAATTTAATCGTTCGATCGTCATTACAATCATCGATAAGTCAAAATTAACAAACAATAATATATATAACAATTGGACAAACAAAGAGTGTATTACATCAACTATAGCCTAGAAGTATAAAAGTGTATGAACTCTTGAATCGAATAAAAAGCATTTTTCTGGAGAACAGTCTTGATGAGAGATTTAAATTGTTTAATATCACAGTTTGTCAGGTCCTGGGGTAGCAAATTATACAATTTAGAGGCCATATAATAGGGTGATTTTTTACAATACTCATAATGGTGTTTGTGAATTAATATTTTGTTTTTTCCTCGTGTGTTATAATTGTGTGTACTTCCTACTCTACGGAAACTATCTGAGTGCGAGCGCATGTACATTAATAATTTTAGGATGTATATACAGGGGAGAGGTAAAATTTTGAATTTTTTAAACGTGTCTCTACAAGTTTGTAAGTAATGCAGATTGAATATCAATCTGATTACACGTTTTTGTAAAACAAATATTCTATTTACTTCGGTACTTGCACCCCAGCACATAATGTTGTAACTTAAATGGGAATACACTACTGCGTAATACACTTCAATAATGTGTGTGGTGTCAAATTGGTTCCTAATACGAGATATTAGATAGTATGCCTTGTTTAATTTGCTACGAACGTGATCCAGATGAGAGTTCCAGGAGAGGTTATCGTCTATTTTGCATCCTAGGTACGTGGACGTTGGTTGGCATGGTATTACTGCGCTCTCCATGGGGGTGATGTATTGTCCCACTTTGACCCGAGACATATTCAAAATTATTGTCTTCTCAGTGTTCGCTGTAAGTTTGTTTGTTTGACACCAAAATGTAAATTCCGCTATAACTTGATTTAACTTTTCTGCTGCTTGGTCAGGATTATCGGCGCTCACTACTACAGCAGTGTCGTCAGCATACATGTAGGTTTTTCCGTGCAGTATATGTCGTGGCAGGTCGTTAATGTATAGTACGAACAAGATGGGGCCTAAGTTGCTGCCTTGGGGCGTTCCTAAATTCAACGTATATTCGAATGAAGACGTATTATCATAATTCACGATGTACTTTCGGTTAGCCAAGAATGACAAGATGAAATCCTGGCATTCATTGCGAATACCTGCATCCTCAAGTTTCCTTGATAAAATACCTACATCTAAACTGTCAAAAGCTTTTCTGATGTCAAATAACACAACAAAGCAATGTTTATTTGAATCGAGTTCCTCATATATATGCTGCACTAAGTGCGTTGTGGCGTCTTCTGTAGATAACCCAGCGCGGAAACCGTACTGACTGTCGGAAAGAATGTTGAATTTTTGCAAAAACGTTGTTAGTCTCTCGTTAACACATTTCTCAAAAATTTTCGAAAAGGAACTTAATAAGGATATCGGTCTGTAATTGGAGACAACTGCTGTGTCATCTTTTTTATGCACAGGCACTACGCACGCACTTTTTAATTTTTCGGGAAATACACCTTGAGTAACACAGTAGTTAATGAGGCTGGATAGTTGGGGAGCAATGGCATTGGCACAGCATTTTAAGAGAGAGTTGGGTATATCATCAAGGCCCGGTGATGTACCACGTTTCAGAGAATGTATTATGTTATACACTTCACTTGAAGAAGTCGGTGTAAAAAAGAAGGATGTATTCAACATAGGGTTGTTTCTTGGGGTGAGTGTACTCCTTGGCGCCAGACTACATGTGTGTGGTACTGAGGCCTTAAAAAAGACCGCAAAATCGTCCGCGGCCAGGGTTTGACTCAGATTAGCTGCAGAACTTGATGGAGCAACCAACTTCCACAACGTTCTAGCTTTGTTTTCAGCTCTGCTTAGGACGCCCGCTATGTGCTTCTTTTTTTCGAAGAGAATGTGTTTAGATAATGATTTGTTTAAACATTTTATTTGACGTTTTAGCTGGGAGTTATTTACAACTTTGCTGATCAGTGAAAGAGCTTTGAGGTTGTCATACTTCCCTTGTAGTTCTGTAGAGAATCGAATTTTACTGTCATGTTGTACAAGTCCTGGTTGAACCTTATTCTTTTTTGGAAAAGCGCATTCAAAGCACCAGTTGAATGTTTCGTAAAAAGCATTAAATCTGTCATTGAGAGTATCGAAGTCTTCAAAGTTGTAGTTGTAGTTCCCGACAAGATCTGACTAATGGTGGAGTCAAAACTTCAAACGCGAATTGCGGGTCAACGAGACGTTGAAAGTGGGTTCCGACAAAGAGAATATGGTAGCCCTCGAGAAGATCTTAGTAATGGCGGAGGCAAAACTTCAAACGTGAATTGCAATTGAACGGGACATTGGAAGCAGGTATCGACAAAGAGGACATGGTAGCCCCCGACAAGATATTACTAATGGTGGAGTCAACATTTCAAACGCGAATTGCAGGCGAACGGGACCTTAGAAGCGGGTATCGGCAAAGAGAATGTGGTTGCCCCCGACAAGATCTTGGAGTGAAAACTTCAAACACGAGTTGCGAGGGAATGACACATCGGAAGTGGGTACCGACAAAGGGAATCAAAGATTGATGGTTAGCACAAGAAAGAATAAAATGATTTACTACCTGTAGTTACACATTCAAAACAAAACGAACAAAATTAACATTGGGAAACGGGCCACGGGGAAATTCTCATGACCACGTTACCTTTCCGCGAAGCTTCGTCCCGAAAATTTCCTGTTCCCGGCAGCTGCGCAGAACGGTTTGTGATGGAACCGAATTTGCCCGCTAAAATTCGATTTAAATATTCCCGAAACCGACACTGGGGCGACGAAAAAAGTCAAGATTGCGTTTTGTTTCGTTTCCGTGGAACACGTGTTTTTTTCTTCTCTGCTCTACATTGAAATGGGCCATAATTTACAATAAAAGTGTCAAATATAACGCTATGCGAGGGAACTTAATGATCTGTATGGACCCGACGTCTCGGAGCACGGTCGTTATTAATAATTTTCGTCTAGGATTTGTTTAAAAAGGGACATTGCCGCAGAGGTATTTGTGCTTTTGTTGAGAGCAGAAGTAAATTTTCACGTTTCGAATAGTGAGTGCAGCTTCGACAATTACAAAGGTGATGTACTCGTTTTTTTTTCTCTACGTCTATTGCATCCATCTAATAAATAATAATGATATGATTGTGTTCCATTATTTGCCAATTTAATGGTATTCTCGTACAGCAGGATTATTGCCATTTATAACACATTCTAAATACAACTTGCACTTTTAATTATACTGGTCATACTTTGAATTAAATGCATAGAGATTCTACATAAATATCTTGTTGTCCAATTTACAGTACTCCTTTGTTCCAAACGCTGGCAGCATGAATTACTGACCGATTTACGTGTTTTATTTATATTTAGATACGTATGTTCCCTTAGGGCGATTAAATCAAATCAAATCAATTTTAGTCTCCATTGTAAAAAAGCTTATAAAAAATTTATACTTAACTTACTCTATAGGAGAAAATGGTGGGAAAAATTACTCCACCACCGACTTACAAATACTACTTCATAAAGAACAGGTACCTATGCGCCGCTTTCTGCAGTGCATAATTTGAATTGATTAGATACGGTATCAATTAATCGAGAAACCAGAAAGGAAAAAACAATTGGTAAATATCGCTCGATATTTCCATCATAACGTTGCTAGGATACTATCATATATGGCGTTGTTGTTATATAACCATTTCTTTAATTGCTTTACATTCCTACACAATTCCGGACAATGACTATGTAATTATAAATTATGGGACCGGCATAAAGAAAAGTTTTTCGAAAGGTCGTAAAATTAGGTTTGAGCGGCTTTACTTTATCCTTGTCTTTACCTCGCGTATGTCTTTCATATTTTTTAGTTTTAAAACACTCGGACCTTTCGAAGAACTCTTTCAGTACTTTGTAGATAAATAAATAAATACAATACGATATTCAATACAAGTATGCAAAACTACCTACATTTCGCTTTTGTTTGCCTGAATATGTTACTGTTTATTTACAGGGTGCTTCATCTGGGGGCGAGTGACGTACGTTAGGTGGTTGATTGTTACATATTGCACTTGGCAGGGTGACTTGTTTCGAATATGTACTGTGCTATATTTGATACCTATATTTAATCTCGATTTGACGTAGCAGAGACTGGCTAAAGTTCAGAACTGACATACCCAGAGATATATCTTTGTTTTTTTGTGTCTTTGAAAAGAGCCATCTTGCCGATATTGCTAATCAATCCGATTAGTCGATCCCTGACATGTAGTGACCGAATATTGGTTTTGTGTCAGTCTTTGTTATGTCAGTGCAAATATGTCAACTGTCAACGCCTGTATATTTTGTTTATGATTACATGTATGTGTGCGAGTTTACCAATGGTTGCTCTGTTATTTTTGTTGTGTCATGATTTGTCTTTTGATCGGTTACTGTCAGTACTCATGGCAGAGAGCCTGGAGTTCGGTAATTTATAACCCGGCACTTTATAACTAGTGGGTTGGACTGGCCCTAGAGATGTGTGAATGAAAGAGTTGGGGTCCCGCTTAGTTGTACATGAGGGCGCTGGCTAGGCCCGGCCTCACTTGCGCAGGGATTCGCTAAAAGCGTGCGGCGTGTTCTCGTTGCGACCTTTTGTTTGTGTTATCAATTATCCTTCCTACGTGAAAGGCTCTTCTGAGAGGCCAACTCCTAGCGATTTCATACAATGTTGACATGTCATGACCAGAGCAACTAAAGACTACTCGGTGTGGGATTTGGACTGATCATCCAATATCCAAACTTATTATGTGAATTTATTGTACTGTTTTAATGATTGTTTTTTTTGTTATGTGTATGAAATATTGATTCTTTAGGAATTCCAGCGGAGCCTGTGATTCAACATTATATTAATTTACTTGACAACCATCATAATATGCATTCATGCCATTACAGATAACTAATTTTGCTATAAAGTTCAATATTAATTTGTTGGCTGGGTTTTTTCTTGGTCAGTTCTTTTTTTCCCAGCCTATTTTTATATTTGTACTCCGTGAACTACCATTTTCTAAATTTAATCTTGCAATGCGAATTATTTGGATTAAATCTCCGTTTTTAAAGCAAGTACTTGTTTTATTTGTATTCCTTACTTGATCCTTACTCCGACAGGCAACACATATCTTGTAGCGACTCTTAAAAACACAACGTAGTAATAGTAGGGGAGCTAGCACGAAATCCACTGAACGAGAATGATCAAAATTTTAACCGATGGGGTTCCATTTTGCCCTATCAGAGTATGCTAAAATCGATCGTCTGCCGCCTCAGGTCATACGACTTAAGGCGCTGCGGGTACTTCTTGTGGTACCAATTCTGAAAGGTTGTTTTTCGAGAAAATAAGTTATACACCAAATGAAAACGTTGATAATAGCTCTTAAAAAAATATTTAAAAAAATCGCGCGCATTTGATAACTACATAAAAAAACAATTCTTAGTCGGTTTTTCACAAACTTTCTGCGGATATAACTAGGTTACGGTTGGACGAATGAAGCTGATTTTTTTTACAGACTGATGATAGGTACTACTAATGACTTAACGGTGTTTCGTTTTTAAATTTTTTCTCTAATTACAAGATTATCTTATTATCTTAACATTATAAGATATCTTATAATTAGAGAATAAATTTAAAAAAGAAACACTCTCATAGTCATTGGCTGTACCTATCATGAGTCTGTAAAAAAAATCAGCTTCATTCTTCCAACGGTAACCTAGTTATATCCGTAGAAAGTTCGTGAAAAACCGACTAAGAATTGTTTTTTTACGGAGTTATCAAATGCGCACGATTTTTTTAAATATTTTTTTAAGAGCTATTATCAACGTTTTCATTTGGTGTATAACTTATTTTCTCGAAAAACAACCTTTCAGAATTGGTACCACAAGAAGTACCCGCAGCACCTTAAGTCCTATGACCTGAGGCGGCAGACGATCGATTTTAGCATACTCTGATAGGACAAAATGGAACTCCATCGGTTAAAATTTTGATCATTCTCGTTCAGTGGATTTCGTGCTAGCTCCCCTACTATAAGTGGTTCTATTATTTTGTTATTCAGGTTAGGTAGCCTTGTCTAGACGATCACGTGCCATGGGGTTCAGTTAGTTTGGGAGGGAAAGTTTTGAATTTAAATCTTGAGTTGCGCAGTCTCTCGGGGCTGGCCTGGGTAGTGGGTACACTACAGATTCCTGTGTTGAAACATATTTGATAATACAACACTGCAATGATGCATGGATTAACTACGCTACGGATTAACGGGCAGCCTATCATTACTTTAACATACCCTTTCAGCCTTTGAAAATCAGCCCTATGTGCTTTGCCAGGGAGAACGAATTAGATACGGATTAATCATACGCGAAAACGTTGCTGTAGGCAATTGATTTACTCCCGTAAAATTCATATTGCTTTTGTATGAGAACATACCTGATTCGTTAAATGATTTTGAATTTTCAAGCATTCAGGTACAATAGTTAGATTGAGTTCTATGTCACGTAGTAGACTATGAAGTGTAACTTTGTGATCTACTCGGCTTTCTAAAAATAGGTTCTACTTGCAATTACAAATTTACCAACTCAGTTCCATATTATGCCAACTACCACAAAAGTGAGGGGATGCCTCCCCTGCTAACTCCCCCTCACCCCTCCTTATCGGTTCGTCCCTGCGTACTAATTACAAGGGAACATGAAAGTTTACGAGTTCCGATTGATCTAAACGACCTCCTCCATCATTATTCATTAGGGAGCGTTTGTTTTTATTAATATTTCATAACAATCTAATTAATTGACGTTTACTACTTACTTGTTTAACCAGGAAAATATCGTCAACTATATGACTATTTTCAAGCATCGGTATGTGCGGCAACGCTATATTTAATATTCGTTCGCGTCGTTGTATTCAAGGCCTTTGGTATCTCTGCTTATTCTCTCATTCGTTTGTAGTCGTTTGAAAAATAAGTGCTTGTCGAAAATTTCAAAATCAAATTGATAATCGTAAATTGTGGGGTATAAACTGTTTAAGTATAAAGTCTTGATTCCGGTATGTAATGTCGGAAAACCTCTATAGAACTAAGGAATAGTCTTTATGGTTATTTTGTATTACATTATGCACATTAAAATCAAAGCAGAGGCTATTCATTATCCTGATGACTAATCGTATATAATAAGGTTGTTACTGTATAGGACCACTGACATCTTTGTCAATTTGCAATAGAATATAGGTTTAAAAATGTTGACACACCATCATTTTCTAAGGGTGTTCAGTTGTTCATTTGATTGTTTTGTTTGCAGGTATGTCAAGAGGCCACGTCTCAATTCATAAGTATCCATCGTCTATAAAAAAGATTTTGATAGGTATTCTTTACTGTTTCTGGTAAGTACATTTAGCTTAGTGTATTTTTTGTACAATTTAATATTGCAAGGAATGAATATTCATGATGCTGCTATCACAAAATATTTATTTAGTTCTTGCCGATTCCACAATTTGAAAGAAATATTAGGGATGGGGGTAAATGGGGGGGATATCAAATTTGTACACTCAAAATGTCATGTAAAAAGTGAGGTGAAGGGTTATTCCCATTCGTTTATAAATCTCTCTAAACGCACAATCCCCAAACGCAAAACGCACATCGTTGCTAAAATACATTAAATTAGATCGCATAAATTAAAATCCTGTTATGTAATTACGAGGGAGACCAAATGCGTCGGCAAAACAGTGTACAGTTTGTAGTAGATAAAATATTCATAAAACAAAAGTTCATCCAAAATGAGTGATGTACGTGTAATCAGCTATATTGAAGAATTCATTTAAGATTACGGATGGTTTTAAGCAGCCCTTTCCACTTCGAAAGCGCTTTATCTTGATTTATGCTATAATCGATTGCCATTTTTTCATCCACTCCACTTCGTTTCAATAATTCTAAACAGATTTCGTAGTCTGGTATTACTTTTGCATTAAAAAAAAACTAATCGTTTAACACTTTTGTTTTAGGCGAACTAAAAAGTAATTTTGTTGCGATGACCAACCGCTAAAGCAAAATTAATCAAAGTACACTGCTACACAGGAAATCTTTGGAATTTGTTAAATAACACTTCCTCCTAGTATCTGCAGCAATAAAAGGGTTTTATGGAAGCAATTACTACGAACTAAATTTAAATTTTATTGTTGGTTTGCCGGCTTTGTGTAGGTAGCTTGGAATGTAAACGCCTTATAAATGTCAGTTCCTTAAATGACTCGTAAATTGAAGTACTAATTTTAAAATAACAGAACTTCCAGTTCTATTTCAAAAGTTATTATTAGGTATTGTTTTATATTCAGCGCCTTAAAATTTCTATTCGTTTTATTCCCAATTTTAGTTATTAGGTTCTATTATCTAGAGAGTTTCTTTGCGTTGAATAATTTTTCTTTAATCAAATTCAGAATTTTCTGGTTCATAGATACTTATTCAAACATTCACGTATGTAAAGGAAAAATAACATGCAGGATTTAAGGGTCAATTGCAAAAATTGGCACATAAATTCCAATTCTTTAATATTCATTGTATGGGAAATTGGTATTGATTGTGCCGTACATATTACTTAACAGTATTTGGCGACTGAATAGTAATCTCGCTCTTTTATTTCCCCAACTGGGAAAATTTTATTTCTAGAAACTTATCCTCCGGAAATTACAAAATCGTGATTGACTTTTTAAATTTGGTAGGTACGCTATATAGTTGTGATAATCTGAATAATGAAGTTCTCTTGAAATTGAAAATTGGAAGCTAACTTACCTCAGTTTCCCAGCGTTTTTAAGATAACGAACCAGTAAGACCGCCGGAACGCATCAAAAACAGACCATCGTCATTCCAACAATCCTGCTTTTATTTAACAAAATTACAGTTTCATATTAGCTGATATTGATCTAGAAGGTTCAGTGTTGAACCTAATATACTTTGTTTGTTAATATATTGCACCATTTTGTCGAAATTGTTGGAATTGCGAGATACAAAATACAATGACGCGCAGACACACACCCATGTCCATTAATTGTAAAATTTTAGCAGTCCGTACTGTTTCGTAGTTCAGCCACTATATGAAAGATGGCATTATTATCGCGTTATATTTTTACTATTCGTATTTTGTAATTGCCGCGTCGAATGAAAAATAATTTCATTCACATTGTTCTTCAGTAAACAATAAGCGTTTTGTAGTAGGTAGTAGGTAAATGTTTTAGAAACAAATGCATGCGTTGGAAAATCTAAAAGTAGGAATTACACGCAAGTGCATCATAATAATACATTTTTTTCAAAGCATGTTGTCTAAAAACTACATGAGCTATTTTCATATTTTGACCAAGGGCTCGTGCTTGAAACAAAATATGGAAATAACCAAATGCAGTCTTTTACTTAACACTTGCTTGCATCAAAAATTATCAGGTTTATTTTAAAGAACGAGTCTAATTCGGCACAATATTTCTAGAATCTTTGATTTATTTCAAATTAGCATAAACTTCATTAGCACAGAAAGCACTCGTTGAAATTATTTTGCCTTGTTACTATAGACACGGGGCCTATAAAAAATTATTGCCGGGATCTTTCACATAGAGGGAAATTATCACTGTAATTGAGCGATAATTGCCCGCTTCATATGGGATTTATTACGCATGAGGCACTCTTCTGTCTACAGTTTTTTAGCGAATTTTTTAAGAATTAAAAAAAATGTGCCATTGTATGCGTTTTGTCCGTCCGTCCTGGAATTTTTTGCAGTAGGTAGCTTATATACCTTGAAGGTGTGCCAGATGGACATCAAATTTCGCTGTATAAAAGGGGGGGCCCCGCCCGCGTTTTTAAGGTCTCAACGAAAGGAATTAATTTATACTTACGATAGTCATCCTCCTCGATCCCTTGTCGTGATCGGTTATAATTCCTTATATCTTAAGAGTGAATTGTCAAAGGAAAGTACCTACAAAGGGCGATTGGGACGTTTGGAAGAAATATAACCATTAGGCATTTAATTTAAATAAAATTTGATACATATCCACTTGGAATAAAACTAAATTTAACGCCAGTTTCAAAATTTGGTTTTGCGCAAGCGCAATACCAACTTTCTTATTTATGGAGGGAGTTAAATGAAATTTGATACATAGCCACTTGGAATAAAGCAAATGTAGCGCCATTTTTCAAATTTGGTTTTGTGCAGGATGTACAGTGCCAACTTTCTTATTTATGGAAGAAATTTCGTAGGGGTGTTTTAAAAAAAATGCGCTTTACCAAGGGTTGTGCACAATTTGTACTTGTTAAACCTTAAATTTCATGTTTTCTTTCGGCCTAGCAAACTTTCGCGGTTCGCAGGATCTTGATTAGGGAATCGTTTGCAATACAGATGCACGGTTTTTATTGCACGCGAGGTACACTTGCAACATATCAGTTAATTGACTGAAATCCATTAAAAAAAATTAAGCCAGCAACCACAGTAAAGTTTCTCACGATTTCTGTTACATTCGATGCATAAAGAAGATTGTTTCCATGACATGCTACAAAATTTTGAAAAACTAGCTTCTTTAATTTTCTGTGTGAAAAATTCCAATCAAATACGAAATTCAATTAACAAAACATAATCATGCCATTTAAAATATTTAAGTCAACTATTAGTAGCCCCCGATAATAATAATTTAAAACCTAGTTTAAAACATTTTTGTTGCATTGAATTCGGACAAAAACTGTAGGCGCTACAGGTTGAAGCGTTTTTTAAACTACCCCCTGTATTGTATCCAGACGTGAGACGATCCATTTTGCCTTTGTGGATGCTCTCCTCCCAGATATCCCAATCGCCCTTTGTTGAGTGCCCTCGTCCGATACTACGCGCTTACGATAGTGGTAGTTGACAGGGAACAGTTCCTTTCGTTGAGACCTTTAATCAAATTACCTTGAAAGGTAAAAACATTTCCGCCCCCCCCCCTCCCCCCAACTCCGTTTTCTTCATATAAAATATGGTGCGTGTCGTTCCGTACTATAGCTCAGTCGCTAGACCTCGTACCGACTATCAAAAATTAACTTTGGCATTCATCACGTGTTATAGCTCTAAATTCGTCAAAATTGTTATTTATGCACCAATTTTGTTGGGAAAACGATCAAACGCGATTGCTCGATGACCAAGAAATGATACATGCCTATTTTTGGCGACCAAAATATTTTTATCGTTATTTATGCATCGATTCTCTTGGGAAATTCAATTGCGCAATGCCCAAGAAGTGATCCATGTGTATTTTTGTTCACAAAAAATGTCAAAATCGTAATTTATGTACCGATTTTCTTGGGAAGACTTCTAGTTTTCGCTATAAGAAAGCTTATGGTTCCAGATGGACAACTATCAAGAATTAATTTTAGTAGCAATCACTTTATTACCCAATATCGATCTAAATCCTTATTTAATCACCAATTTTTTTGGGAAAAAGACCAAACTCGGTGCCCAAGAAATGTGTGTAAGTGTATCGTATCGACTTAAAAAGTTGGAGGTAATTTGTAATTTGTACGTATTGCAGGTGGTAACAAAGATGATAAAATGATAATAATACAGGGTGAGTTTTTTTCATTGTCACCATGGGGATCTCGTACGAGATGCAAAGTCGCTTAAATGGGCAAAGTTACGCACGCATACTAGACTATAATAAAAAATGCTTTATTTTTGATAATGTGATTAGCTGAAACACACCATGTTCTTGTATTAGAATACCATGAAGGATAGAACATGGGTTCCCCTCCCTATTCTAATGTCGTATGTAAAAGTTATGCACGTTTTACTTTCAAACCAGCATCTCAGGAAATAATTCGTGGGCGGCCCCCCTTTTAGACAGCGAAATTTGATGGCCGTCTGGCACACCTTCAAGTTATAGGCATACTGCAAAAAATTCCAGGACTCTAGGACCATTCCCCCAGTAGTTCAAAACGGCAGAAGTGGGTCCGGACGGACGGACGGACGGACAAAACCCAAACCATAGCAAATTTTTTTTAATTTTTAAAAAATGCGCTAAAAATGGTTTTTGTGCACTGTTTTTACCACCCGTACATTATTAAGGGAGTTATTGCATCGGGGTAAAAAATGACCCCCCCACTTTTTTGACGGAAATGCACGTTTTGAAGCACCGGGAATCTGAATCAAACAAAATATCGATGATGTCTGTCTGTCGGTCCGTCTGTACTCTCATTTCCGAGTTATAAATAGGGTTACTGGACTATAGCCCAAGGCGCCACTTTCAAGGAAGCGGCAAGATGTGCTAAATTATATTTCTTGCATTATTTGCAATTCCCCGCCTCTGTGGTTCTTGGTGAATTTTTGTTCAAAATCAATATAGATAAATAACCGTATGAAACTTGGTCACTAAGTAAGCAATTTTACTAATACAAACATTAGTTACTGGGGCCGTCGAGCTAAATATAGCCCAGGGCGCTAAAAACATAGCCCGGGGTCTGACTGTTGTACAGATTATTGAGAATGAAGTAAACATGCGATGCGTTCTTTACCTTTAATTTTACCACTGAATAAAGAATCTGAACTTTTATCAATAACCGGCATAATAAATTAATAATTTAGCACCTGAGTACCTAAGTAGCGTTTTTTCATGTGAGGAACAGTTTTGGTTTATACAAATTTTAACATCGTTGATTAGTTCGATTAGTTGATTGATTAGCAAAGGCGACCGGGAAGCAAATATATTTTGCTTGGTCTAACAAAAAATTGTAGTACAATTTTTTAAATAATGCAATCAACCAAATGCGCTTTATAACATAACAATCGTTATCATTATCATTATATAAAAAATAATCGCGTACAAGAACCTGCAGAACAAGCGTGTAGCTAAAAAATCATTCCGAAATATAGACCCATAATGATATTTGTCCCTTTGATAGTTTATAAATTCGAGGATAGGCGAGTTGAATTTCATTTTTACAATCGTTATAAATAGGTATAATTTGCTATCAGCATTGAGTGCAGCTATCAGCTTTCAAGATAAATTTATTCAATGTTATCTTTTATGAAGCGCCAAAAGCGGCATCTAGTTTTGTATAACCATGGTATAACCCAAATATTTTACATTTTACTTCGCAACTGCCATCTGTATATGTATAGTAAAATTTTAATGTTTAGGGTAATTTTCCACGCTTAGCAAGAGAACACGAGGGATCGGGACGCGG
>NW_022170403.1:41214169-41220162 GCF_008802855.1 Photinus pyralis
TTTTCTTCTCTGCTCTACATTGAAATGGGCCATAATTTACAATAAAAGTGTCAAATATAACGCTATGCGAGGGAACTTAATATCGACCCAACGTCTCGGAGCGCGGTCGATATTAACAATTTTCGTCTAGGATTTGTTTAAAAAAGGAGAAATTTAGGCAGAGGTATTTGTGCTTTTGTTGAGGGCAGAAGTAAATTTTTATGTTGCGAATAGTAAGTGCAGCTTCGACAATTACAAAGGTGATGTACTCGTTTTTTTTATCTCTACGTCTATTTGATCCATCTAATAAGGATATGATCGTGTTCGATTATTTTCCAATTTAATGTTATTCTCGTACAGCATGATTATTGCCATTTATAACACATTCTAGATACAAATTGCACTTTTAATTATACTGGTCATCCTTTGAATTAAATGCATAGAGATTCTACATAAATATGTTGTTTTCCAATTTACAGTACTCCTTTGTTCCAAGCGCTGGCTACAGGAATTACTGACCGATTTACGTGTTTTTATTTGTATTTAGATACTGTATGTTCCCTTAGGGGCGATATTCAATACAAGTATGCAGAACTACATTTCGCTTTTGTTTGCCTGAATATGTTACTGTTTATTTACAGGGTGCTTCATCTGGGGCGAGTGACGTACGTTAGGTGGTTGATTGTTATACATATTGCACTTGGCTCTTGATTCGTTAAATGATTTTGAATTTTCAAGCAATGAGGTACAATAGTTAGATTGAGTTCTATGTCGGTTTGTCCCTGCGTGCTAATTACAAGGAAAAATGAAAGTTTACGAGTTCCGATTGATCTAAACGACCTCCTCCATCATTATTCATTAGGGAGCGTTTGTTTTTGTTAATCTCTAAACTTTCATAACAATCTAATTAATTGACTTTTACTACTTACTTGTTTAACCAGGAAAATATATGACTATTTTCAAGCATAGGTATGTGCGGCAACGCTATATTTAATATTCGTTCGCGTCGTTGTATTCAAGGCCTTTGGTATCGCTGCTTCAAAATCAAATGGATAATCGTAAATTGTGGGATATAAACTATTTGGGTATAAAGTCTTGATTCCGGTATGTAATGTCGGAAAACCTCTATAGAATTAAGGAATAGTCTTTATGGTTATTTTGTATTAGGTACATTATGCATATTAAAATCAAAGCAGATTATCCTGATCACTAATCGTATCTAATAAGGTTGTTACTGTATAGGACTACTGACATCTTTGTCAATTTGCAATAGAATATAGGTTTAAAAATGTTGACACACCACCATTTTCTAAGGGTGTTCAGTTGTTCATTTGATTGTTTTGTTTGCAGGTATGTCAAGAGGCCACGTCTCAATTCATAAGTATCCATCGTCTATAAAAAAGATTTTGATAGGTATTCTTTACTGTTTCTGGTAAGTACATTTAGCTTAGTGTATTTTTTGTACAATTTAATATTGCAAGGAATGAATATCCATGATGCTGCTATCACAAAATATTTATTTAGTTCTTGCCGATTCCACAATTTTAAAGAAATATTAGGGATGGGGGTAAATGGGGGGGATATCAAATTTGTGCACTCAAAATGTCATGTAAAAAGTGAGGTGAAGGGTTATTCCCATTCGTTTATAAATCTCTCTAAACGCACAATCCCCAAACGCAAAACGCACATCGTTGCTAAAATACATTAAATTAGATCGCATAAATTAAAATCCTGTTATGTAATTACGAGGGAGACCAAATGCGTCGGCAAAACAGTGTAAAGTGTGTAGTAGATAAAATATTCATAAAACAAAAGTTCATCCAAAATGAGTGATTTACGTGTAATCAGCTATATTGAAGAATTCATTTAAGATTACGGATGGTTTTAAGCAGCCCTTCCACTTGGAAAGCGCTTTATCTTGATTTATGCTATAATCGATTGCCATTTTTTTATCCACCCCACTTCGTTTCAATATTTCTAAACAGATTTCGTATTCTGGTATTACTTTTGCATAAAAAAAAACACTTTTGTTTTAGGCGAACTAAAAAGCAATTTTGTTCCGATGACCAACCGCTAAAGCAAAATTAATCAAAGTACACTGCTACACAGGAAATCTTTGGAATTTGTTAAATAACACTTCCTCCTAGTATCTGCAGCAATAAAAGGGTTTTATGGAAGCAATTACTACGAACTAAATTTAAATTTTATTGTTGGTTTGCCGGCTTTGTGTAGGTAGCTTGGAATGTAAACGCCTTATAAATGTCAGTTCCTTAAATGACTCGTAAATTGAAGTACTAATTTTAAAATAACAGAACTTCCAGTTCTATTTCAAAAGTTATTATTAGGAATTGTTTTATATTAAGTGCTTTAAAATTTCTATTCGTTTTATTTCCAATATTAGTTATTAGGTTCTATTATCTAGAGAGTTCCTTGCGTTGAATAAATTTTTCTTTAATTAGTCAGAATTTTCTGTACTTATTCAGATATTCACGTATGTAAAGGAAAAATAACATGCAGGATTTAAGGGTCAATTGCAGAAATTGGCACATAAATTCCAATTCTTTAATATTCATTGTATGGGAAATTGGTATTGATTGTACCGTACATATTACTTAACAGTATTTGGCGACTGAATAGTAATCTCGCTCTTTTATCTCCCCAACTGGGAAAATTTTATTTCTAGAAAGTTATACTCCGGAAATTACAAAATCGTAATAGACTTTTTAAATTTGGTACGCTATAGTTGTGATAATCTGAATAATGAAGTTCTCTTGAAATTGAAATTTGGAAGCTAATTTGCCTCAGTTTCCCAGGGTTTTTAAGATAATTTAGTACTTATCCTCTATTATCATAATCAATTTTGCTTAGCGTATTCTGCATTAGACCATCACTAATAACGTTGAGTGAAAATTCTTTCACTCAACGCATAGCACCTTTTTAGCGTGTGCGTGAATTAAGTAGCCAGTACGTACCAGTACATCAGTACTCTGTAGTACCGTTTGAATACTATCATTGAATTGTGGTTTTTATTCAATGATACTATCTTAAAATGACAAAAAAATTGCTACCTGTTAATAATGCCGATATTTTGGTGCACTAACTAACGGTATTTGGAAGCTAGCCACTACATTTCATGTCGATAAACAGCACAGTATTATACAACAATACTATTTAGTACTTCTTGAGTACTAAATATGTAGTGCGTTCGAGATAAGAGGGATCCCAATTTCTATTTTATTTGGCGAGCTACGAACAGTTTGTCAAATATAATTATATATGACATTACGATCTATCGTGTCACATTTTCAAACTTCCGGTATCACTTTCGGCTTAATCGGAAATCGATGCCACTTTTATTTTTCAAATGCAATGCCTATGTTTTTTACGATATCTAAAAACAGCAATCAATTTGCTTCACGACAACATAAAATATGCATATATGGTTGATATACAAAAATAGAGAAATTCGTTATTCAATATTAACATTTATGAAATCTAGCATAGATATTGAGATAACCCTGTTATCTCGAACGCACTGTATACACAATCAGTTTTTTTGATACCTTTTGAAGGGTTGCCTTATACTGTCTAAATTGATAACCAGAATATAAACAAACAGCAGTACCATTTGGTACTAGTTATTTAAGATCCAAACCAGAATAAAATCTTAATATGATATGGATCCAGATAAACATCTAACATTATTAATAAAAATGTAAAATATACTTTGAAAAATGTATACTGACTGCGATTGTGCCTAGAACAACACAGAAACAGGTACAACATAGGTAAAATGTATGCTTTGGAGGAGACTTTAAACAATAAAAGATACCTATTACCTACATACATTGTAAATAAGTAGCTAATATGCTAAGCAAGTTATAAGAAATTTTCAATATTCAAAACGTAAGGTTAGGTACTTGAAACATGCTCGGAAACATGAAACATATCTTAAAGTTGTAAATTGTTTATTGCAAAAAAATAATGTGGCTGAATAAATAGAGAATAGATAAAAATGCCTTAAATTTGATGTGGCGCCTGCATGCCATTCAAAATCCTTGAGGGGGTTGCTGTGACACCCACAAGAGTGGAGTTTCGTAATGTATTCCATACGCACAATTTACCTACTATTTCCGTTGCCGTGGAAATTTCGGAAAGTGCTTTCGAAGTATACCTTATATTTTTTACCGAATGTCATATAAATTGTGGTTTTTGATTCAGCTTTATTGAATGCGACTTCAGCATAACGCCTATTATACTTGGTGTTGTAAAATTTAATATCTTTTCGTATTCTCACCTTTAGACACATCTTGTTTTTTGCTTATGCTATGAATATTAGGCTGTTATGGTTATTCAATTATTCTACTTTTTGCAGAGAGAGTTTCATGCTGCAAAACTAAATGTCTTTTTTATTACACCTGCTTCAGAATCTCAGTTTAAATCTGAGCATGCAAAGCAAGCGATTAAAGCACGCCAAGCTTTAAAGGTTGCTAAGTAACCTTACTTCAAATATGACGTATGACACAATCATCTAAGAGTTCTAGGACGGAAATTCTCTAAATGCAAGAGATATATTTGGCTTCGAACCCATTCCACTTTTTTTAATCGCAGCATTGTTTGAAGTTTTGAATGAATACACCAAAGGGTAGAAGATTTAAAGACCTTCACATATGCCAGAATTATCGATACATTTAAGACTTTGTTTGAACGATGCTTCCTATTCACTTTTCACATTCTTTATAATAGGCTTTACTGGATTCGGTTTTGCAGGTACCTACCAACTTTTTTTCTGCTTCTGCAACAAGCCACTGAATGGACGGTGTCTTGTCTTTCTTAACCGAAGTCATTTTATTTACATGGACTTTGATTTTTATAAGCAAAGTTCCATGACAATCATGGAATTACGAAAAAAAATGATTTCACTGTATTTCCCTATTTTTTAATTACACTCCAGGTATAAAAATTTTATTTTATGGCTTTTTGGGTTATCCAAGTTATTAAAATAAAGGCACAAATAAAGTGAATGGATTTCCCAATCATTCTCCCGTGATTCTTAAAAAATTGTTTTAAGCATATTTCTTAGAAATTCTTAAAAAAACTCATGGTAAATTTAAACGCGTCTTTTAATGCTTCATATCCTATCCCATTATATTTTAATAATCATCGTTTAAAGGTTAAGATTTGTAGATTCTCTTTTAGTTGTTCATGATGACCGCAGATTTACTGTCGAAACCAGTATGTGTTATTGTCGTTTCGCGATGTTTGTGTTCACTTTTTGTTATTGCAACGGCCCCAAGGGTTTCATTTTTAGTTTCCGTTTTATATCACGAGTCTTACGTTTCTTTAGCGTTGTATAATTTATCTCATTGTTAGTGTTCGCTTCATTGAGGTTAATTTCGTCGACTTCTCATTTGTAGCTCTTGTATTTTGTAACAAAGACATTGTTTAGATGTTTCATTTGATCGCTTCTTTCGCCGTCATCGGGCTGTCTGACATGCGTTTGAATAGTAATTAACCCTTTTTCAATTTCAAATTTCCTATATTTTCAATCCCTTCAATAAAGTGAGACGAAGTATAGTTGTTTAACGATTGGCAATTTCTGTCAACTGAATTGGAAATATAAAATTTTGTATATTTAAATCATCGGTTTCTGAAAGTACGTACTAAATTACACTAATAATAAGATTTTATGCTTGGCCATATTTTAGCGCTTCCCGTTATACGGCTGTCATTCCCAGATTATTACCCACGCAACGTATTGTTATAACGTCTTGGGGTCCTTCCTTGTCACTTTAATTACATGAAAAAGGAATTGGATGTCGCAGTAATGTCGTTATGTATTTTTTTGGTATTCGGTTTTCAGTTGGTGGTCAGCGAACGGTGGCAGTTCTCTTTTCTGAAATGGTAGGTATACGTCCTAATTTTCATTGAGCTTTCAAAGGCTTCAGTGTTGGTTCACTTTCATGTTTTGTTACGTTTGCACTAAGTATACAATGGTAAAAGCCTCATTATGA
>NW_022170403.1:41220262-41368405 GCF_008802855.1 Photinus pyralis
AACATACAAAATACTGTTTTCGCTAAATACACACTTTCTACGATCTTAATTCATTTTGTATTTCTTCAAGTGATTTCCCACGAGTTTCTGGCACACAAAACTTTATAAATATTACGCAGAAGAACATACAAGCCGCATAAAAGTAAAACGTAATGTGTGGACCAACATCATCCATCATAACAGGCATTGTCTTGGTAATGATAAATAAGCACACCCAGTTAGCCGTAATTGTAATACCATTAGCAATACCTTTAACAGCCGGAGAAAATAGTTCTCCGTTCACCATCCAAAGTACTGGTCCCAAACCTGCCGAAAACGCGCAGGCATAAACCATCGTGCTGGCTAAGGGTATGGCGCCCATACCGAAGAAGGTAATGCCGACTAATTTTAAGTGAAAGTACGCGGCCAAAGCAGCCAGGCATATGCAAGTACCAGAGGCCGATATGTACAGAAAAATTTTCCTCCCGGCCTTTTCTATGACAAAAATGACGACAACAGCCGAAAGTAGCTGAACCGTCGAGAGTATAATTGCTGAAGTGTACTCGTTCAGCTCCGTTTCGGCTGCCTGAAAAATGTAAACGGTATAAAACGTGACGCCGTCAATTCCGCTGAGTTGCTGAAACACCGTCAGACCGACCGAGGCAATTAGTCCTCTGACCACGGCCTTCGACTTAAATTCGAGCATAACGTTCACTTTTCGACCAGTTTCCTTGTGCACGCGTTCGTAGATTTCATCGAGGGCGTTCTCCACGTTGAAACTTTCGCCGCGGTAAAACAGCAACGCGGTTTTCGCCTGTTCGCGTTTATTTTTCTTAATTAAGTATGCTGGGCTTTCGGGGAGGAAACAGAAGATGAATCCCAAAACCAACGCGACAGCACCTAGGATGATCGTCAAAGTGGTGTAAGAGACATACGCGCCGCAAACTGCCACGAAAACTACGCCGAAGTAAATTAAAAATTCGAAGAACGACCCCAATGTACCTCTCAGGGAAACTTCGGCTATTTCTGATATGTACATAGGGCCCACTACGCTAATTCCGCCAGTTGCCATTCCCGATAGGAGCCTACCAACGCAGAGGGTGTACACGTCGCTCGCAAACAGCACAAGCATCGTAAACAGCAGATTGGGGATCACCAGGGCTATTGTCGATTTTTTAAGTCCGTAACGGCCAGCCAAGTATCCCGAGGGTATCGCGCTTATAAGTACACCAATTGCCAACATTGAACCGATCCATGATCCCTCGTCGATTGATAACGTGAAGTTTGCTCGATGGTACGTCAGATTGGTTGAGTTCTGCTCAAGAAGCTGTGGAAGAACCGGAGATGTCCAGCTTAATGATGACCCCAAGGATAATGGTCCCAGACAAACTGAAACAATGGTTCAACTTTGCACGAGAGCGTAAACAAGCGCCACCTACCAATTGCTATCGCAATGAATTACAGGAACTGATAATTATAGTCTTTTGCTTCACTTTGGCTTACCTATGGCGAGAAACTGGCGCAGTCTTCCAATAATTCTTCTTCGTCTGAAGTTGACATCGGGTTTTTCGATTATTTCGAGATTATTCGCACATTCATTCATTTGATATCGATCGCCAAACTTACGTTTGTACACAACAGCACTTTCTGGTTTGAACCCCTCCTGGAGTGGAGGTCAATGCATAGGCGCACCGTTCAAACTTTCCAACGTCATTTTAAAGTTAGGTACCTACATTGATATCAGGTAGGAACTAGTTGGTCGATATTATGTAATTTCTACTGACTAGTGACTTGACTTACTAAACACATGCAAGTTTATCTCAAGGTCGTTTAAGATAACGTACCTACGTGATTTGAGATAAAATCTGTTCGGTTGCGCCGCAGATTATAATCCAATTTTAGGATCGGATGTAAACCTAAGTACAACCATTATCTTTGAACAAGGCTAAAAAGTGGTTGGTCAGCAAAATGATCCATCACTGAACAGGAGTTGTAAAGTAGGTACTTGACCCTTCTGGGTCTAATGAAGCTGTCGCTTTACATTGCAAATTCTGTCTAGTTCTCGGGATATTGACAGTTATTTAGATGGGGCTACAAATACCTACTACCTAATGGAACCACTTGATAAGGATTACGGTTGGAAAAGCTTTACTATTGTCGAAGGCGTTACATTCAGATAATTACTGTAACGCAAATGTTTTGTTATACTCCGTACCCAATCATGGTAATTATTAATGTATTAAAGAATTTGAAGATGGCAGTAGTAGTAACAAAAAGGAAAAGTTACTGAACTTATTAACATAAAATACCCCAAGAAAGCCTACCCAGAGAAACACCTGACGAGAAGGGTTGTTTGAAAATCAGCGGAGAAACAGAACAGTAATAATGACGATGAACAATTACAATGATGATCTCGACCAAGGAGTCGGATGACAATTACTTTGCGTCGCATGTCAAGGTCAGGGCGATCATGGAGATCATCGAGACCGCTAGGAAGCAGTTGATCCTGGTTTTGGCGGTGAAGATTTGATAGAAGGCTTCAGCGCATGGGAGAAGAAGAAAAACTCCCAAGTCTTGTCACTTATTTTGCTTACGGTAAGTGACAAATATATTTACTAAATAGGGTCCATAAACCAACAGAAAAGGCGTGGATAACCCTAGACCAAGATTTTGCGTGATGCATCAGCTTGAATTTCTGGAAGATTTAACCAACATTAAGCAAGGATATGTTTTGCATATTTCAACATTTAAACTTTTTATCACTTTTTAGCGTAACACAACGAAGTTGAGGTAAAGCTTATGTGCTCGTGTTTCCGTCCGTCCGTCCGTCCGTCCGTCCGTTCCATCGAGATCTCGGCCCCTGGGCCACCTAGAGACTTCGGGTTTTCGCTAATTGATAGCTGTTATGGTCTATATTTGCCCAATTCGATCAGTTTCATTTAACTCCATATTTTGCGCAGACTGCGCAATGCCAACTTTCATATTTATGGGGATATTTCTTTGAAATTTTAACCACAGACGCTTCTAGTAAAGTTAACATTTCGCGCATAGTAAAAATTATGTGGGCATGCGCAGTGACTGCGCAATGCCAACTTTCTTATTTATGGAGATATTGCTTTGAAATTTTAACCACAGGCGCTTCTAGTAAAGGTAAACATTTCGCACATAGTAAAAATTAGGTGGGCATACGCAGTGACTGCACAGGCTGCTCATAGCCAACTTTCTTATGTATGGCAATATTTCTTTGAAACTTTATTTTACTTATTTAACTCCTCTCTTTCTCTGGACGTGGACATGCTTCAATATGCAGATTCGACATTTTGTGTGCTTTTGGTGACGATGCGTCGTTTCAATACTTTGTGTTACGCGGCAATACCCACGAGTGGGGTTTGGAACATTTTTGATAGAGTTCGGCTAACAGCAGTGCACCGCATAATTTTAACCGAGGAAGGCTAACATTTTTGTATCGTAAAAGAGCCTGTCTAGCAGAGATGGGCAGTATTCGATTTTGTAAATACTTTTTAGTATTCAAATCCTTTATAGTCCAGTCAAATTACGGTTTGGGCTGGATGTTGTCACTTCACTCAACGACACCAAGCGTATCCTATGTAAAAAAATTTACTGATTCCGAAAATCATAGTCCCCCCAGCCGGAAACGCCCGGAACATATTGTTATAAACAAAAAACGAAGAAAAAATGAGAAAATGTCGTGTTTTTTCACATTTGACTGCCAATATCTCGTTAACTATTGCTCTGAGGGAAAAAGTGAATAGAAATGAACTTGTTTAGAATAAAATTTTCTATAAGATCCGGTCCGGAACGCTAATTTTCAACTGTTATTTTTATTTATGGAAAAATGTAAAAAAGTTATCTCGAAAATTAACACTTTGTTATTATTAAGTAAAATTCATCCGATCTTTTTGAAAATCCGTATTTAGTAACTTCTTTTGATAACAAAACAATATGACAAACCAGATCACCGTAGGTTTCATACTCATTGATTAATTAGATAAACAAGTAGAAAAAGGTATGCTTTGTCTTTCAAACTGGGGGACTACAAGAGCGTTCCCAATTTTTTATAATATAGTGGAACCGTAAAACAATCTTTTCCAATAATCGTCTCGATCATTTTTGCAAATCAACGGACTGTGGAATTTTTTTAGTTAACTAACAAATCGAATAGCTTCCGAGATTTAACAAGAAAAGTAACTCTATAATCGGCCCTTGGCACTCGGATTAATAAAAATCATTCTTTTTGGTGAAATAGAAGCATAAAAAAAGTTCACGCTGTAAAGAATCGATCGTTGCGACCCGATTTGCAAAATCATTTTTGGTTGTTTCGAAAACTGGCTTCAAAGTCAAATGCTGATTTCTCGTGAACTATTAATCGGATTTGGACGTATTTTTTTTTCATGTACGGCTTTCCGAGAGCTTTACATTCGCCTATTGTAGAGTTATATTTTTTTTGTTATATTTCGGGAGTTATTCCATTTGTTAACTAAGAAAATTCTTCGGATTTTGAAAAAAAAATTGCACAGTCCAGGAATCATCGGGAATTATTGGAAATGATTGTTTTAGGGTTATAATATGTATAAAAAAATTGAGAACACTCTTGTACTCCCCCAGTTTGAAAGACAAAACATCTCTTTTTCTACTTGTTTATCTAATTATTCAATGAGTATGAAACCTACGGTGATCTGGTTTGTCATATTGTTTGTTTATCAAAAGTAGTTACTAAATACGGATTTTCAAAAAGATCGAATGAATTTTACTTAACAACAACAAAGTGTCAATTTTAGAGATTACTGTTTTTACATTTTTCCCTAATAAACAATAACAGTTGAAAATGAGTGTTCCGGACAAACTGTATCTTATAAAAAATTGGGAACGCTCTTGTAGTCCCCCAGTTTGAAAGACAAAGCTACCTTTTTCTACTTGTTTATCTAATTAATCAATGAGTATGAAACCTACGGTGATCTGGTTTGTCATATTGTTTTGTTATCAAAAGAAGTTACTAAATACGGATTTTCAAAAAGATCGGATGAATTTTACTTAATAATAACAAAGTGTTAATTTTCGAGATAACTTTTTTACATTTTTCCATAAATAAAAATAACAGTTGAAAATTAGCGTTCCGGGCCGGATCTTATAGAAAATTTTATTCTAAACAAGTTCATTTCTATTCATTTTTTCCCTCAGAGCAATAGTTAACGAGATATTGGCAGTCAAATGGGAAAAAATACGACATTTTCTCATTTTTTCTTAGTTTTTTGTTTATAATAATATGGTCCGGGCGTTTCCGGTCGGGGGGACTATGATCCGATTCAGCGGATTTTTTTACATAGAATACGCTTGGTTTCATTCAGTGAAATGACAACATCCAGTTTATACTACTTTTAGAGCTAATTTGACTGGACTATTAAAGTATTCAAATACTTTGTAAATAAATACCTTTATGGAAGCAGTATCTGTATTTGTAACTCAAATACTTTCACAAATATTTAGTATTTGGATACTTCGTAAAGTATTCGAATACTTCGCAAGGTATTTGAATACTTAACCTTCCCTTTTTTTACCAAAAATCGACTACTCCAAAATTTATCTTATTAATTTTGGTGCGTAGAATCCAAAACAATTCGTACTTTTTCGATCAGACATCTCAATCAAAAGTTATAGACTAGAAACCAATTTCGAAAGAAAATTCAAAGGGCTGTAACTTTTGAACTAGTAGCCCAATCTTGGAACTGTTTGAAATTATGGATTCTACAGGCCACATACTATAAGAAAATTTCTTTTCCGAGTCGATCTGAGACAATTTTTTTTCGGGCCTCAAAAATCAAAAATCGACTGCACAAAAATTTCTCGGCAAAACACTTTTTCTTATTAATTTTGGTGCGTAGAATCCAAAATAATTCGTACTTTTTCAATCAGACTTCTCATTCAAAAGTTATAGACTAGAAACCACTTTCGAACAAAAATTCAAAGGGCTGTAACTTTTGAACTAGTAGCCCAATCTTGGAACTGTTTGAAATTATGGATTCTACAGGCCACATTCTATAAGACAAATTTTTTTTCCGGGTCGATCTGAGACAATTTTTTTTCGGGGCTCAAAAAAAGGCAGTGTATAACCTTCCTTTTTTACCAAAAATCGACTACACCAAAATTTCTCGGGAAAACACTTTTTCTTATTAATTTTGGGGCGTAGAATCCAAAACGATTCGTACTTTTTCGATTAGACTTCGCAATCAGAAGTTATGGACTAAAAACCAATTTCGAAAAAAAATTCAAAGGGCTGTAACTTTTGATCTAGTAGCCCAATCTTGGAACTGTTTGAAATTATGGAATCTACAGGCCATATTCTATAAGAAAATGTTTTTTTCCGGTCGATCTGAGACAATTTTTTCTTGGAGCCTCAAAAAAAGGCAGTGATTAACCTTCCATTTTTTCCAAAAATCGACTACACCCAAATTTCTCGGGAAAACACTTTTTCTTATTAATTTTGGTGCGTAGAATCCAAAACGATTCGTACTTTTTCGATTAGACTTCTCAATCAAAAGTTATGGACTAAAAACCAATTTCGAATGAAAATTCAAAGTTCAGGGGAAAAACACTTTGATATGAAATCCAAACAGAACAAGAACACTGAAAGTGAACACTCACTCGGTCGTACTGGAGTGATAAACGTCCAAAAATTAAAACTTCTTTAATTAATAATTCATGTTTTCCTAAAAATGTGGGACCAGCTTTAAAATTCATGTTAATTAAGCGAGCTTCATTTGACACTAGACTCAATCTACTCAGACGAGGTTTACTTCAACACAATTAATTAATTAATTTTACTTACTTTATGTCCTAGCTTTAAATTAACATAGGGAAATTGAAAACGGCTAAAGGTACCTCATTTAAAGGAAATCCTCAAGGCATCGGCTGTGCCTTTAGGAAAAACTGTGTGTCTGTGGCTACCTTAATGCCTAATTAACGGATCTGAAATCCTAAAATATTAATTTTCCCCTGCTTCACCTTGCCGACAGTTGTCAAATTCTACAAAAATAATTATGGAACAACCGGAACCTTCACAATTATGTTCGGAAGCTGGCTTTCCTTATCGGCGGTTAAAACGGCTCTACAAAATGAAACATTACTTTTACTTGCTATTTCGCACACCTAGAAAAGAAATACATAGGTCCCGAACTCCATTTTTTCATAAGGAAGTGCTCGTTTGAATTTGTCGAAGTACCGGGTGTTCATTAAAGCTGGTACGGTGTGTAAAAATTTCTGCAACGAAATCAAAGAGGGCTTGGTTGCTTTTGTTTTTACCACCAAGCATTCATCTTATGCTAAAGGGGAAGGGGAATCCTCACAACCTACCCTAACCTAAAAACAAGTGGTAAAATTGGTGTAAAAGTGTGGGGGTGGTAAAGCGGAGTGGAAAAATTTTTGGGAATTATAAGTTATGCTGTTCTGTAGACGCTACGGTCATGAACTACGAGTAAAAATTTCCCCGCATATTTAACGGTGAAAAATAATTAATGCCGTAATACGTGGATTTCCGCAGTTTTTTACGTTAAAAAATTATTACCCTGGTATATATTTACGAGATAATTAATTCCGAGCGTAACTTTCGATGGAAGGGTTTATTGTATCGCGGTATGTGTACTTTCACACGCAAGCTTAGCGGATTACAACAAATAAATTTCCGATTAATTATTAAAAGGTAAAGGTAAACAAGAGAGGGAATTGTTTCCGGGAAGCGAGTGAATTATACTATAATAAAAACCAACCTGTGGCGTAAAGGCGTCTTGGACGCGCTCAAAAAAGTATATCAAGCTTCCAGATCGATAGGCAAATTGGTTTAAAAACGTATGTGAGCGACACCGAGAGTAAATATGCATCAGTAACGATCGTGTAAACACGACCTGACATGCAACTAATTTGATAAAGTCAACTAGACTATATGTCTCCATATTAAAACAGAAAGGAATCGATCAAAACAGTTTATCCGAGTCGGGTAACTGCAGTCAGTCATGCAAATTGTGGTGCGCACTTGGGGTATGTTTTCAGTTCAATCTTATGCGTCCTTCCATTTTCTGGCATAATTAATATTCGTGCATAAATATTCAAATTACCGCAACGGATATACCGCAGACTTGTCCATTGCAAAGGAAATTAAGTTATCTAAATGGCATGACTTGAACTCACATACTGCAACCCGTATTTATTACTTCCTTACCACGAACGGGGAATACAAAGTATCTCTAAATAGTTCCGAGCGAGATTTCTGAAAAAAAAAAGTAGAGTAAACGCGATACGTTCTCTTCAAACGGCGTTTATGATCGTAACGAGGAAAACTTGCTTTTTTAGCATAGGTCTATTTTTCGGGATTTACGATTCCTTCTATCCTTGCGTTTTCAGAGTTCACTAAGCAGAAACAAAAGGATTTTCAACTCTTTCTTGTACTTTCTCATTCCTCACTTTGTCTTTCCAATTGATCTTCAAAAACCTCCATATCCTCATTTCTAAAGCTTCAATTCTGTTCGGTGTTCATATTCCGTCGGATAATTTTTCTTCTACTAATTGGCCGGGAAACTTGACCCGCGTTAAATTCTCCTTTACTGTAACTACAAATAGTGCAGGGGTTAAGAGCCAAAATAGGTTTCAACCTTGCATTTTGTGATAACTTTATGAAACTTTCAGAGGATGTTCTAGACACCCTAAGGTTCAATTTCAGCTATGCCGCCACCCCCGCAACCCCGGACGACACTTGCTATAGCGGGTTTCTTAAGCGCAAGGTAGCATTTCAATACCCACCCATAAAATGGGTCAAAAATGTATGTCCAGGGTTGTATTTTCTTACATCTAGGAAGGTTGAAGGGAATTGTCAAATACCCAGGGAGAATTTATTTAGGGTATTTTACGTGGTTTATCTATTTTTAAGGCGCTTTTAACAGTGCGGACTAGGGAATGCAATCCCGCAGCAAAATCTTAATCCCGGTATTTGCGGGATTGTTAGATGTTAATCCCGCGCGATCCCGGTATTTGCGGGATCTCGCAAAACTTTAAATAAATTGGCAAATAAACAATTCTGTGCGGTTAACTTCTGTATTAAAATAAATCGCTAATTATTACAATATTTAACAAAAAAGTACCTTCAGCCTAACTTAGAACTCAAAATAAACCTTACCTGTAAAGCACAAAAAGTCTTCTAAAGTGCCTCAAAAATCATTTTTAACGAAAAAAGTTTAAAAATTATTTAAAAAATAATTCGCCGTTATCAGTTTCATTAACAAAGTAAAAAGAGTCGTCCCCTTGGCCGACAAATTCCTCAGTCCCGCAAATCCCGCGGGATCCCGGTATTTCGGTATCTCGGTATTGCATTCTCTAGTTTCTAGTCTATAACTTTTGATTGAGAAGTCTGATCGAAAAAGTACGAATTGTTTTGGATTCTACGCACCAAAATTAATAAGAAAAAGTGTTTTTCCGAGAAATTTTGGTGCAGTCGATTTTTGGTAAAAAAGGAAGGTTGTACACTGCCTTTTTTTGAGGCCCTCAAAAAAAATTGTCTCTGATCGACCCGGAAAAAAAACATTTTCTTATAGAATGTGGCATGTAGAATCCATAATTTCAAACAGGTCCAAGATTGGGCTATTACTTCAAAAGTTACAGCCCTTTGAATTTTCTTTCGAAATTGGTTCCTAGTAGGAAATGCAATATGTTTACGAAATCAATGGAAAGTTTGAAAAAATACGAAAGGATTCTGGTAGACAAACTTTTGGAAAATAGTAATTCAATTTTTAAAGAAAAGCTGCTTGCTTACATCGCGCACAAATTAGGGAAACGCATAACTTAAGAAGGCTTGATTAAATTAGAAGATGTTTTTGGAAAAATTCATTGATTAACGATTCTCGACATCGTTAATGGTAATTTTGTATTGCTCTGTGTCTATCTAGTCTGTTGGCCTGTCCGTGTGCACGTTGAGTTTGTTTAGAAACGCCCAATCGCTTTGGAAATTGATGCATATGTTCTTAAATATATAAGAAAGGTCGCTACGTAGCCTAACGGGCCTAACAACAAAGGAAAAAGTGACAGTAGCGAATATTCTAGAAATCCCGATAGGCATCGAGGCGCCATGAAAGATTAATCATCAGCGATAAAGAACGAAGGCGGATGTTACCCAATCTTTCATGGAAATTTGACATGTTTGCTCTAGAACATTCTGAAGCGTCCTTGAGCACTCGAAAACAATCTATAGAAAGAATGCTTTTGCTATACAAACAAATCGAATTGTGTTTCGAGTCAGTTCCAATTTCGACGCCGAAATAAATAGGAGTAATAAATTGTGTATTCGTGATTGATAAATAATATTTTAACTGTTATAAATCGCTTCATTTCAGGACTGTTAATAATGTATTTTTAATTATTTGTAATTAAACAAAGTACGTAATTACGTTACAGAACATAACAATCATAGGTTGAACTCGTCTTAACATTTGATAAGAGAACGGTACTTTATCAACAGGGTGGGTAATGCTTGTTGCATTAAAAAACTACAATGCCAAAGTCAGGTCCAACTCCAATTAATTCAAACTTAAATACCCCCTTAATAATTGGGTTTCGGATTGCGATATAGGTAAAAGAAAGAAAGGTAATTAATTTAAAACGTATGACATGACGTAAAAAAGGAACGTGTTAATAATTAAGGAATCCTATGAAAATAAATTTACCTCGAAAGGATACAACCAATCCCTATTCACGTAAATACGCTTAGATAAATAATGTAGACAATTTTAGCTTGATTTTTCTGGAATTTTCCACTTCAGATATCTTCGCAAAATAAGAACCTGTCATTTCAAAGACGAAAGCAAAAGTGATATTTTCTCAATTCCAATGGTACCAACCTCTCCAGGTCTACGTTTTCGAAGTAGGAAATGGAATTTATAACATAACTTCGCCAATGGCCATCTCACTAAGATGAGGGGTCCATCTAAAAATGCGGTGCTGCGTAGTAATATCCATGTAGATAATAACGAAAAAGTTATCCAGAAGAGAAAACGATGAGAAGAAAGTTGTAAGGGAACACAGAAAACTGTGAGAGAGGAAAAAAACGTATTAAGGATAATGTTGAGCTGCAAATGTAAATCCGCTAAGCGCAGTTAATGTATCAACCACAACACATCAAAAATAGAGTATGGTGATATCAAATACCAAGAGCCCTTATTCATCTTCTATGCGCGGAACAAGTACAACTTGTACGCAAGACCAAATTAAAGAATGGACAGAATTAGAACTATCATGGAAAACATCTGCACGACCTCTGACGGCAAAATCGAGACCTATAGAAATTAATTAGAGTAATAATCGAATTTTAAGAAAAATGTTCAAACAGGAAAAAAAGCACGTTGCAACATATTTCGTTATAAATTCTTAGTGACATATTTAATTGTTACACTTTTTATAGTAAAAGCGAATAAAAAAATAATACGACACTAGCCCCGCCATAAATTAAAATTTGTGAAGATGTTAGAAAATGTAATATTAAAAAATTTAAAAAATGCAGTTACAGATTTTTAAATTATCGAGATTATTCTCTATTTTCCAAATAAAATCGGTACATAAGTTATATTTAGGCATCGAAGAGAATCCAAAAACATTAAATTTAGTACATGATCATTGAATAAACTTACCTTGACCATTTTCTTAAAAAAAACTGTGTGTATAAATGTTGTCCTAATATTATTTACCCGTAGCGTTACATAAACGAATCAATACGAACAAATATGTCGCAACAACGTGCATGGAGGGGGGATGTTAACCTATTTTTGGTCTACAGACCAAAAAATCTCATGTACTTATGTACTACCTTGAAGTAGCAGTTCAGTTTTTACTGAATTAATCTTTATTAGTCCGTCTGTCTGTCGTTCGTACAATCGGTGGATACGACTAGATTTCCGTTAGAATTGAAATTGATACGGGCAAAAGGAATATGATTCCGTAACTCAGGTACGCTCCGCTCTAATAATTTCGATATCCTCAAGGTGATAAAGGAGACTTCTCGAATTCCGTGCGGTGTTCATTTCGTGGGTTTACACGATAGCGGAACTACGAACATATAATTAGTAGGACGGTTAGGTACAGATCTGAATAACCGCCCGCCTGACTGCCTCGTTCCGCCGGGATTTATCCGCATCTAATCTAAATGCTCAGCCATCCCTTAACTTGGTATTAATAAGACGGTTACAGTTTATATTATTAATTTGCGAAATTCCGCACGCCGTTCGGGGGCCTCCCCTAAAATTGGAAATTAGTTCTCACGCTTAAATACGTGAAACTGACTAGTGGCCCCCAATTATTGTCGGCGGTAAACCGCCCTTCAGCTGCATTCGATAATGCGGGCGTGTGCGGGATTCGGCTTAGGACAGGATTCGTTTAATGGCTACTGTGCGTGGTGTATTTCCGGTCCATCGTTTCTGATTCTATTGATCATTTCGGAAAGATATAGAGGTACCAACTATGCCACCATTAAAAATAATTAATATTTTTTACTTCGGCGTCATTAACATTTTTACCTTATGAAAAACATCTGCGCGGCTATTACAAGCGGCCAAAGAAGAGACCATGCATCCAGCAATTAACAGGAATTGATGCTACTTGAGAGGCGGCATTCTTCAGTAAGTAATGCAACAATTTTTTTTGCTTTCCGCCCGCCAACCATTATTTGTTCATTAAATAATAATTAAGGTGGAGTAACGTTCCTTTCATCTTTTTAGTGTAACCTTTGAGATTATAGCGGCATTAGTGATCTAAATGTCAATTACAATTACAATGGTATCTACCCTGTCCATCATCCTAACCTTTTGATAGACACGTCTTGACATGGCAATATTATAGACATAAAGCCAGTCTCTGGACCAAAGGTCTCTTGGCGTGTCATTGAATATTCTTATCATTAATTTCTACTTGAGAAATACCGTTAGACTGTAAGCAATTTAAAGAACAGAAGGTACACCTCGAAAACAAAAGGGATGTAATTTGGGGCAAATACTCTGGCACGTTAATTTTCGATTTTTCATCACTTATTGCTATGGTTACAACCCTCAAGAGACGAAAGATCAAGTTGTTCGAATTTCCTTGCCGGAATTTGGGTCCATGATCTTTTTCGATTTAGTGTGTTTTGTTGTTTCAAAATCTTATTTATTTTTTTTTTTATCTATCGTAAAGACTAATGCCGGTAAGGATGCAATTAAAATACTTTTCTTCTTGTGAAAGTATACAATATATATAGATAATATAACCTAAACCTGCTTTAGAAAAACATTTGAGATTATTACTTTATTTTACAATAAAAGGGGGTTGAACTTCCCTTCTTCAAACTAAATTTGCCTTTTTTTAAGTTAACTCGAAAATTCTCGGTTGCTAAAACGCGAATGGATCCCAAATCTCCCAGAATGAACTTCCTTTCTGACTTAATTAATAACCGCCTACAAAATGGCGAATTGTTAACGTAGACGGACACATTTAATCGTTAATTCGTTGCTTAAATCGCGCGCTACGAGTGCAATAAAATATAGGGTCCAGTGTGCTTCTCTACGCGAACTTCACACTAGAATGACATGGAAGTTAAATCAAACCGGCAACGTTTAAAAAATGGCGATTCGAATGGCTATTCCCTTCAAATGATAAACAGATCTCGCTTAAATTCGAAGTCGACGAGTGGCGCGTGAACAAACATCTAAAGCAGAGCTCCCTTACATTAGTTGTAAACAACGCTATGACCTGAAGTACAGTAAGGAAGGAACACAAAATAAAACAATAGTATAATTCGTATTTTGAATGTCTTTGCATTTTGATCAGTTATTTTAATAGTCTCAAATGAGCCATAGTGAAACTGTTCTCAATGTATAAGATAAATTATTGCAATTGATTGATAATAAAGCATAAGGCCTCAAAACATGATAGCAAATACGAGTTAAACGCGAAGAACTGGTAGGGTTACAAGCAGGTAACAAAACAAGGTAGCTGTACAACAACTGACTCATCTTCTATTGAAAGCAAGATTGAAAATTACATGACCTTGCTGGTTAAATCAAACTAACGACAAAATATGTGGAAATCAGTGAATCGTAACTCATATATCGCACATAGACTCTAAACTGAAGAGTTTTTGTTAGTAGAATCTCGCCCCCGAGATAGGTAACGTACCCTTGGTTCGGGGATATCAAGCCTATAATTGATAGTGGAGGTCAGTCCCGGCATTTGGCGTCGTAACGAATTTGGTTACAGTTATTTGCCACCCCCGTGGCCCCCTGGTTTTCAGCGAAAGTGTTAGTTTACAAACAACAAGTCAGTACACACCTAAAACAATTCGATAACTTCAACATATTTAAAATAATGATCAGTATTTATATGAATATTACTTCTAGGCAAGACCATGTAATCGAAACATAAACGTTTTAGTCTTCTTGCGGAACGTTTTTTACTCGACTTTTACTTCAAAGTTTTTTTTTTTACTGAAATGATCTTATACCCTTACAAGAACAATGCGCTATGGAAACTAAAAAACGCAGAAACTACCATCTTCAGTTCAACCAAATGCTTACAGATTTATTCTTGAAATTCCACTATTCACATAATTTATTGCAAAATCAGTCCTCTAACTTTTGACACCTTGTAAATTTTCTATGATATGTAATACCCAAACTTCCCTAATTTCAAAAAAAATTCAACTGTACTATCTCTGTGAAAAAAATTCGAAAAAACGAATTCCAAATTTCGAGCTACCGTTACACACTTTCTATGAAAATCGTTCATTTCAGATATGATTTTCATCTTCCCTTGCTTTTCATGAGCACTTGTCAAATTGTTATTGACAATATTGTTTAAAGGAAGTTTAAATAAATTAATTTTGTTTTTTAAAAAATGAAGAATTCACTACTTGGGAGAAGAGGGGCCTTAAAATCGTGTACACTAATTCCACCTATCTCCTCTCCTCGCCATATTTTCAAGTAAAGTATTAGTCGAAACAATGAGGCTCGATTCAGGCCGACTCGAGGTAAAAACTGAGGAAACCATAGGGCTTGTCATATGGTCGACGAATGAAAATCCCAATGCGTGTTTAGGTTTGCATTAAAAATGTCTGACCTCAAAGGCCTACCACCAGATAATTCTTCCGCAAGAAAAACTCCCACTGGAAACAACTGGTTCTAAAACAAATTTGTTCTTATTGGAATATTCTCCAACAAAAGAGCAATTACTTTAAATACATTTGTTTAATTTACGCGAATTGGATTGCCTTGGAGACAACTATTCCAACTACCGGCACATTGTTGCCTTCGGATTGTATTTCTCGGAGAAAACTATCTACAAGTAAACTCGTTTTTGTTCGAAAAGAGTTTCAGCTTATAGATGCGGTTTGATGTTAACTACGAGAAATCGAAACGTTTTTATTTATTTTTTTTATTCACTATCTCGTTGCCCAAGACCGAATGCATCCCAAAAATCTCCCCGTAAAGATCCCTACTATCCTTTCTCATTAACTACCGCTCACAAAACGGTTTCTTATCAATAAAATGCATTTTCTACGAAATGATTTCATGCTTATTCGGTACTTTAAAGTAGATAAGACCCGTTAACACACCCACTTTAGCTCTAGTTACAGCGACATCTCGTGTCCAGACATCTGGACAGTCATTAACAGTGCTCCTACAGAAATTAAAAGACGCAGAAGGGATTAAAGGTCAGTCAAAACAATTTCTATGGGGTCGAGACTCGATTTAGGCCGACTCGATTGAGGTAAAACCATAGGACTTGTTGCCGTGTAATCGGCGAATGAAAATCCCAATGCTTGCAAAAGACGCCGGAGTCACAGGCGACGAAACTTGGGATCCATAAAGTCTCTCCAGTCAAAAAAAGGCAAAATCGCAGAATTCGTCTGGAAAATTAATCGCGACCATGTGTTGGGAGTGTGAGGGAGTTTTATTATTGCATACATGGCCTAAGGTACAATTAATAGTGATTTTTTCATCCAAGTACGGCTAAATGTTTAAAGAAAGACGTGAAAACAAAACCAGAAAATGATTTTCTCTATGGACTGAAACAGCTGGAAACAAACGCTGGACTAAATGTTTTAGTGTAGATAGATGGTAAAGAAATAAATTTTTGAAGTTTTGCACGGTTTCCTTGATAGTAGAAAAAATGCACAGATTTGGCAATCCATGCAATCCCCTCGCTCGCTTTCTGAATAATAAGCGTCGTAACATGCTCGTATTTTATTTATTGGAATTAACAAAACAATCCTTCACATACCAATAACGGTCGAATCGTCACTTGATGCGACACCGTTGTCTTTTCTGCTTGAATGAAACTCGTAACTTTATACTCACACACGAAACCATAAACATTTCCAATGTTAAACATCCGCGAACAGCCAGTTAGTACGTCGGGTACATGGCTAGAATAGGGAAAATACTGCACTTTTTGATTGGAATATGCCACTTTCTGTGGTAATAGTTAATACCAAAAGGCAACTTTTGAGATAGGGAACCACTCGAAAATCCGTGCAGGAAACCAAAATGGTGGCCGTCAAAATGGCGCCATTAGCCGCAATATATATTTTTTGTATCTCTGCTCCTAATATTCCGATTTTAATTTTCTTTTTTTTTATTGAAAGCTCTTGTGACGAGGAAACTTTCTCTTTTTCTCTCAAACTTAAGAATTGAGCACAATTTTAAAAAAGTGTTCTTTTTACGAATTTGAATCACAAGTAAGCTCTTAATTGTGCAATATCCAGGTCTTTCCGACAAAAAAGGCCATCGTTTAGAAATTCAATCGATACAACCCCAAAACTCCTTGTATCTACCCTGCAAGTTCGGAAAATTTCAATCCGCCATGTTTTTTTTTTAGAAAAGATGCGCAATATTTGTTTCATCAGGCACGAGATCAAGCATTATGAAAATTGAAAGGAAAAGCCTCGTCAATTTTTTTCTCTGAAAAACAGAAAATACACTCTGCTTTTAAAGTAATTAAAGAAACACTCAGTATATTAACTTTAACTCTTACTCTCTCTCTTACTTATCCTATTTTATTTAACTAGTTGGTTTAAGCTACGAGGAATGTGAAATTTGGAGTACTTATTTATCAGATCATGGGTTTTTTCGAGGGATTTCTCTCGGGTTTTCTTTAAGAATATTATGATTTCCAAGTTTTAGATACCTATTCATATAAGTTGAATCATTTTTATTATACAGGGAATCCAGCTTCTGTAAGTGGACGATAGAGCCTCAATGGTTGAGATTAATGGTAACGGTTTGTTGGTGAGGGGAAGCCTAAAACGTATTTTTCGGTATATAGGGTGTTCTTGAGGCCAGCCTAACCATTTTGATATTTTTTATAGGTATACCCGGGTATCCCTTAACAAGAGAATTATTTTTGTAGGTCTTATCGGTTTTTTTTCGTAATGCTAACCGCGAGGCTAACCGTTTTCCGGATATGCTTTTTATACAGGGTGAAAATTTTATCTTCAAAACATTTTTTAAAAAAGCTTTTTATGACATCCATAATTATAAAAAGTTTGCTACTCCACGTACATTCAATTTGGGGTCAGTAGCATACTTGTGCACGGTCAAAGGGGGCATACTGTTTTTAAATAGCAACCACTATTTTCTTGACGTAGTGAATTATTTGTCGATACAAATTGATACAATAAAACTCGTTTTTGAAATAATTGAATTTTAATATTTCTTTAGCTAATCGACTTCGAATCGTATAGACCGATTCATCATCAGACCTTAAGAGTCAGAATATTGTGCTGAATAATACAAATCCTTACATATTAACATTTGACGTGGACAAGTTACATATAAAAATCGGGTTGAGCTTACTTGTGATACTTGTGTGCTAAATCCTTAAGTTTTAAAGATAAATGTTATATAACAAAGACACAAGAGCTTTCAATAAAAAAAAAGAAAATTAAAATCGGACTATTAGGAGCAGAGATACAAAAAAATATATTGCGGCTAATGGCGCCATTTTGACGGCCACCATTTTGATTTCCTGCACGGATTTTCGAGTAGCTCCCTATCTCAAAAGTTGCCTTTTGGTATTAACTATTACCACAGAAAGTGGCATATTCCAATCAAAAAGTGCAGTTTTTTTTGGCGTACCCAACGTACTAAGTGAATGATTCAGAGCTACATATTACCAATGAGGGGCAGTTGCAGTAGAGAAACTGTGCATTTCCCCCTGAAACGAGAAACGCACTTTTCAAACTTTCGCTAAAACACACTGGCAAGTAATTACACTTCACAAACAATGACATTGTTTTCGAGTCTGTGTCGGTTTGTGATTTTAAAATTACACAGTCATTCAAGTTGTAGAAAAAACAGAATGAGAAGTGCAAATATTGACGCAATGTCTTTAACTTTTAAACCGCCTTTGTTTAAAAGCAAACAATTCCGGGACGAACAGAAATTTCTCCTCTGGTTCGTTCGACATAATTTATAACAATTAGGTGCTTCGGAGGTAATTGCTCGCGAAGGAAAAAGATTTTAATAATAATAACGGGCGCTGCGAGGACAGGGATTACGGTTCGGTCGTGTATATATCCTTATCGCTTATTGCACCGTTTAATTAACCGGTTTGCACAACCAAATTGCATGCTTCCCTCATAATTAGTATCACCTTCAGAAATATCGTGTTGTCTCGTTTGTCAAAGATTGGGGAAATGGGGGTCTTTGCCTTGATAAAGTGGATTTTAAATGGAGAAAGCTCTCGTGAAAGAATAATTGCAACTGTAGGTACATGTTCGAATCATAAGGGGTTGATGGGGATGAACTCATTGCAAGAAGCCCGATTTGTTTTTGGATAAAACGGCAATACAGAAAATAAGAAACGAAGACAGAAAATTCGTTCTAAAGAGCATAATGCCGCACCTATGCTTGAAACTAACCACAGAATAGGCTAGAAGTAAAAGTAACTGATTGTTATGAAAGTTTTCAAAGACAAACGAGTCCTTTCGAATTATGAGGGAGGCCTATTATGCCCCTCAGAGTACGTAAACTTACAATTTCGCGTGTAATTGGTTCGCTGATGCTCGTTTTATTGTAGTTTCTTAGTGCTTTTGTTTCCACTGGAAGTCCATTGACTCATAAAATAAATAATATTGGTTTATTATAATCCAAAATCTCAATTTCCAACATTAAAATGCAACCTTTTCCCACTTGTAAAACCATCAAAAGAAATCTATCTTCCGAGATCTACGTTTAGCAAACCCTCGACAGCTAATTGCTAATTCTTTATGTTTATTTATTTAATTATTCACTAAATGAAAACGGAACCTCCGATTTAAAAGCTAAATGGATCCGTATATAGCGTGTGGTATTATAACTTGATAAAAATGATAAAAACATAAATATTAAAAGCGCTTTCGCTACTCACTTCGGTGTAATATAAATTTATATCTTGCACACGGTGCAAGTCCGTTCGACGATAATAATCGACCACAATTGTGACTTTCACTCGATGAACCAAAACCTTCCTAATTTACGAACGTTGTTTTAGCCGACATTTCATTTGGACAGACGTGGCGAACTGGAAGATTGAGATAAGGCCCTTTTATTCCTGGCTTTCCAACTCGTAATAAGTACACTTCAGTCTAAATAATTAGATCGGGGTGTATTGATATTGTTGTGCTTTCTTATTGCAAAGTAAATATTATATTTTACGTTATTCACTTATTTCGAAAAATGATAGGAGTCTTAAGGTTTTATTTATGATTCATAACTCTTGTCTTATCCCCAACATTGAGGGAGGAAAACCGTTTCTCGCATCAGCTACCAATTTATTAGTATTTCAGTATGCGAATTTTCCTTTCTGTGAATCAACAATAAATTAAACAATTTCTTTAATAGTATATTAAGATACAAGTGTATAATCAAGTCTTTAAAGCACGCGCAACGAGTTTAAGGGCACGACGCAAAGCGGAGTGCCTTTAACGTTGCAAGTGCTTTAAAGACTAATTATACACGTGTATCTTATAGTATTTTTTTATTATACCTGCAGTATAATTTAAAAATAGGAAATACAATGAAGTCATATTGACGTTATACTCGAATACATGTCTAATTAAGTGGGCTGGGTGTTCGTAATTTCACGATTGCCATGGAAATGTCACTTGACGTTTGCTTATAAAAATCGTCGTCTTTGTGAATAAAACGATTTCCGTTGAAAAAGATAATACACCGCCCATTAAATCGATTGTTGTAAAATCTAAACAAACGTTGGTAGGTGTAAAATCCAACTCCTGTAAAGCCTATTATAAAGTGGATGAATAGGAAGTTACTTACGAATACAGTCTTAAATGCATCCATAATGCTGGCATATATGAAAGAAATGTCAAAGGTATTTAAATCTTCTATATTTTGGTGCATTCATTCAAAACTTTAAAGAAATGCTGCGATTAAAAAGTGGAACCGATTTGGAAGCATGCCCTAAATTACGCGCGTTTGTGAATGCTTCAACCAAAGCATAGGTACAAAAGCCAAAGATATGTTCTGCATTTACAGAAAGCGACCTAAGAGGAGTTTTTATTTCATCTAGATGACAGTTTCAAAAGTCATACTTGAAGTATCGTTACTTAGCAACTTTAAAGCACGTGTGTTTTAAAGGCCCTTTTTCGCACGCATTTGAGTGTTTAAAACAGAGATTGTGATTCAGGTATAATAAAAAATATTATTTGCAAAACCGATCGGACCAAACTTGAGGTTCGGTTCGCTTTCGCTATGACTTGTGCTAGAGAACGGAAACGCAGCGTACAGAATATAAAAATGTAAACACCTTAACACGGTACACGAAACAGCAGAGTGCGACATCAACGAAAAAAGTTTCCAAAAAAAATTATATAATCCGATCGGGCTCATTAGTGAATTTAAACCAGTAATTAAAAAACAAAGACCCTATAGAAAACAAACTCGCAGAAATACATACACGTCCGTTTCACTGCACCCAAAATTCTCGCAATTGAATCTGATGTAGTTGGGAAATGACCAAGTATCGATTTCGTGGTCAACTAGAGGTAAAAATGGTTATTAATTGAAATCGACACGAAAAGCCTGATGTAGTGTAAGTGCATTTTTTGTAAATACGAGAGCTCCATTAACAAATATCGATAGGTTACATCTATATTGCAAATGACTGCGACCTTTTTATTTATTGTGTAATTTTGTTACAGATCATGTACGAGAGTTCACCTGCGGGAAGTTATATTACCGTACGTTTTATTTGGATAGCCAACGTGATTCGCTCTACGTGGGAGCAATGTAAGTTTTTCCTTTACTTCTGCTATGGTTAATAAAAGTTTATTGGTGCGCTTGCATCGCAATTAAAGCAAACACTTATACAAATGGAATCTTCTAATACCAATTAGTGGTAAACGTTTAAAATGGGTCAAAAAGTATAGGTAGCTATTCGTGATGTTTTTGCATAAAGCGTTTAAACATTAATATTCAGTGAAATATTATGGCTATAATATGTTTTTGATTAATTACCAAAAAACACGCGTAATAAGATTCATTAGACAGTACTAAAGGCTCTCCCGTTGTATATTTAATTTTATCAGTTTTTCTTGGGCGTCCCTTTCAGCTAGCACGGGCATATTTTACGTTTGCTTCTAATTAAACGCATCAATTCAATTAGGCCGCTTTTGCAGCTCCCGAAACAATTTCTCATTATTTAAAATTGAGCGAACCGAAGCGATTTCGTACGCTTCTCATTCTTCAAAATGTAAAACAAACGTCGTTAGGTAAAATTGAGTGGATTAATTACGGCTTATAAATTACAATTAAATTGGGCTTCGATATTTTTTTCCCGTTTAGCTTTATTAAATTCTACTCGTTATTTCTCAATTTAAATTACGTGCCTGAAAAACAAGTGCGTTTCAGTTACTACCGTTACTGTTTTGTTATTTTTGAACCGCTTTCTGATTATGATCCGTTGAGCGCACATTTGGTGTTATATTATTAAAAAATTTGTCGGTGTTAAAACTGGCGGCTCTTTGTATACAAACATGAGAAAAGAAATTGAATAAAAATTCATAATTTAGTGCGTAAGAAAATACGAGAACATATAAAATGCATTACGCGCACAATCAGGCGATGTCAGAGAAACCTTCTTCGGGACAAAAACCCTGGCATAGCCCACACAAAGACAACAAAAGCAAAAAAAATCCAACATTTCAAATTGTGTAACAATAAAAATCAGAATCAGAACCACAGTAGTAGTACCGCATGCCATATTCCAATGCCATCTCATCAGCAGCAAACCGCTTGTAAGGTTTGTTTATAAAATAGTAAATTTTTAGTCTCGAAAAGTATTGCTACGAATAAACCATACTGCATGGAATACCTTGCAACAATCTCCGGCAATTCTCCATTTCCCAATTATTTTCCGTAAACCCAACCAAACGGACGCCTCAATGAAAACCAATTTTTCGAACGTGCTCACTTACAATCACGTCGCTATTTTCCCATCTACACCAAAACTCGTAACGAGCCAGTCCCGAAACCCAACAACGACACAATGATCAAAATCCTTACTATGAGCGAAAATCATTCACCGATCTACTCCTACATCTTCGAGAGAAGTAACCGTCACAATATCCGCTAAAATCAATGCAAAAGGCCTCGTCAAATGTTCTGAAATAAACACTCCCAGTATTGACTATAGTATACTTTAAACTTGCAGGTGAAATAGCACCTTGAAATGTGGTTCACAGCCATAATCGATCATTGCGAATTGGAATAAAATAATTTGAAGATGGCGCCATCTTGGTTTTTTAATGGAAACATGGGGCCATTTTTTTATGCCTACAACGCATTTAACATTTACGTACCTATCTGTCGTAGGTACTCGTAGTTTTTGACATGTATCAATTTTTCTAAAACTTTAGAAATCCATTTTATTTTATTGGAGAACGTTTCAGAACTCTTGAGGGGCTATCTGGAACTGAAAAATTTGACCAAGAAAAGGTCCCAAAAATTTCTTTTGGCGCTTGGAATATTAAAAAAAACCTCTTGGTACAAGGTTCCAATATTACAAAAGGTTGAGGAACTGTCCAGAGAATTCTTAACTAATTCCAAGAAATCCCCAAGTAAGAAAGCTCTATATAGCAATCCTAGTCGGAAGATATAATAAATGAGACGCATTTGCGCTAGTTTAGTGCTCTTCTATATTTTTGAGACTTTTTCGTACATATTCCAAGTTCCAAAGAAATACTTTGGGGTCCATTTTCTAAAAATGATGTTCTGGATAGTCCCTCGAGCGTTCTGGAAGTGTGTCTAATATGGTTTTGACTGGGGACATTATAAAAATAATGACGGATTGTTATCTTTGGTACTAAAAACCACAAAAACAGTTTTTCGTAATGGGTTGGTATATAGTTCGAGCTCGACAGTCCTCGCATAACCCCTTAATTATTTTAAAATAGAGTATCGGATGTTACCGTTCTAAAGGGTTGTAAAAGTTTCTATGTACGCTGTTCAGATTGAAGGTGTACAATCTACCTACCTATAAAGTTTAGCATTTGTCGTTGTATGGGATGTATTTGATATGTTTGGTAGAATTTTGAAGTTCTGTGCCTCGAATGACCCTATAAGACGCTGAAACATTTTATAATGAAGTTTTTCATTCAATTTCTTGCGATTTGTTAAACGTTTCCATAAGAAATAGGTGAGAACAATAATTGTTCCAGGAATTTTGCGTGATCTCCCATATTTGCAAACTTGATTTTTCATTATTTAAATGCCAGAACTCTTTCTAAGAACTCGAGATCGGTCCCAATGCTTATTCCTAGTTACTTGGTCTTAATTTTGCAGTAAATATGAGAAAACACAAATAATCTATACCTAACTTTAGTTGTGGGTAGTATTATATTTTATTCGAATATATTGTAGCGAGTATGTCAGACATCGGAGCGTCAGCAGACTCCATCAAGTCTATAAAAGATTAGTCACCGGCGATAAGGGATGAAGGCGGGATGCATTCTTTCCCTGCCATATGATATGCGTTCTAGACTATTAGAGAATATTCCGTAATTTTTTCTAGAAACTTTCTGTTTGCAATATATAAGCAAACTGAAGCGTGTTTATGGAGTTTCAATTCATTAATAATTAATATTCCATAAATAAATCATGTAATTGAATTTACATTACATAGGGGGTGTTTTTTTGGGACCTTTAGTTCCGGGAAAGTGAAATAGTAAGATTTTTAATATTGTACTTAGGAGTTACTCTAAGGGCCGAATCGAAATAAAATATTTTCAAAATGGTGGCACTACCAGAAGTAGCTAGTCATTTATTTTAAACGGCAACCCCTATTTTTTATTGCAGCTTCGGATTCTACCTGAAATTTCGGTTCTTTTGATACCCACAGGATAATATTTACAATTTATGGTTTTTACATAATTTGGCGGATGGGGGATGCTGACGGTACCTTGAAAATTGATTACTTGAAAACGGCTGTAGTTATGACTTTCTTTTAGTGTATTTAAAGGGTGCATACGACCGCACCTATGGAGATCCAAATTTAAGAAATTTCAAAAACTAAAAATTCAGTTTCTGACTTAAAGAAAGTAAAGCTTTAGGTGCGATCGTACGCAATTTAACTTTTTTTAAATTACACTAAAAGAAAGCCCTATTCTTTCTCTCTGCACTGATAAAAATGGGTTGTCATAACTACAGCCGTTTTCAAGTTATCAATTTTCAAGGTACCGTCTGTAACCCCCATTTTTTTAAAAGTCAAAATAACGTAAAAACCATACCATATCGACATATGTGTTTTGAAAATATTTTACATCGATTCGGCCTTCAGAGTAATTCTAAGTACAAATTTGCAAGAGCCTACCTGTTTTGCTTTCCCACAAACGTTTAACTAAAGCTCCCCAAAAAAACCACCCTGTATACTTATATTCGTGTATCAAAAAGTCTTTCAGTAAATTCTTTGTTAGGTATAACTAAATTACTGCTGTGATAAAGGCCAAATTTATCCTGAGAAAGTTTTTAATAATCTTTTAGGGCGTTTAACAGTTCTTATGTTTTCTCAAAACTATAAGATTTCCAAGAGCTTCCAAAAGCCTATATGATGAGTCTTTTATACGAACTTCAAAGGCCTTGAAGATCTTTTCATATTGTTAGCGATCGTTTATAATTTTGTATTGCTGTCTGTCGTCTATCTTTTGGTCTGTCCGTCTGTTCCTTTGTCTGTTTGTCCATCTATCTGCTCGCGTGAACGATAACTTTCTTTAGAAATGCCCGATCGCTTTCAAATTTGGTACACATGTTCCAGAGGACATGTTCTTAGTTAAAAGTAAAATTGATACTTATTTAAAAAAATCGTTTTGCGCATGCGCGATCCAATTTTTTTATTTGTTAGGATATTTAAATGAAATTTTCTATGGAAGCACCCCAAATAAAAGTAAAATAAATTCGAATCAAGAAATTTGTTTTGTGCATGCGCGATCCGATTTTTTTGATTTGTGAAGATATGTGTATCACGTCAACAGGGCGGAGGGCTCCAGCCAGACGGGGCAAGAGCGGGCCTTTGCCCGTTCTTGAATGACGCAATATAGCATACTCATAAATGATCCAATATAAAGAAAGGTGCATTCGGAATTATGTCAAAATGGTAAAATTGGACTACATTCACAATTGTGTACTGTACAGGGTGGCCAAATTTGGTTCTTTGTCTCGAAAACGATAAGTATAAAAAAAAATTGACATTGTAGTATCGATATATTTTCTGAGATAAACTCAATGTTGAAAACCAAACTAGCCTACAGTTTTTTGTTTTTGCGTTATAGGCAAAAAGTGCATTTTTAAACAAAAGCCTATAATTTTTTTGTTGATTAAGTGGAAAGAAAAGGAAATGTTTATTACAAATGATTGTTGCATAATCTACCATTTTTAAAATAAGTATGTATACGGGGTCGATTAAAAATGTTATCGTTTAAATGAAACGCCCTATATGTTCTAATTCAAAGAGCCAGTATATTAAATTCTCTTTTCAAAACTATAGCACACCAAGGATGATATTAAAAAAAAGATGTAAGTGATCAAAAAAATTGAAAAGATTCAAAAACATTTAAACAGAATTTTTAAAGAATAAAAAAGGTTCAAATAATTTCTTTAAAAACTTCTTTTTAATCTTAATTAAAACCTTTACCTGACCCCGTATACTTATTTTAAAAGATTGTAGAACAATTTCGTTTTTAACATCGAGTTTATCTCAAAATGTTTTCAAAATGTTATATGCTCAAAATGAACCTTTTTGATAAAACGTACGAGCTATATACCACAATTGCAGTGTTTGGTTGTTCGACTGCTGTGAATGATCATTTTCAACAGTGACGCGAGTCAAAAAGCTACAAAGGTTTTCGATGTCTCACAAAGGAATGGCTGATTTGATCTTTTTAGCTTTTGGATTTCTTCAAAAAATTAACAAAAGGACGTCAACTACTTTAAGTGGCGATATTAATCAAGAAAGTGTTTAGGATGGAAGATGGAGTTTGATAGTTTGTTATTAAATGAGTAAGGTTTATTGTGTGTTTCCCTGTTAAGCTAGGGGGTGGGGGCATAAATGATATACATAAATTATTATCGTCATTTTTACTGACAACAAAACGTAGTACATGAGGTCTACAAATGACCTCCCACTTTTGTAACACACCCTTGCGTTTTGGATCCCTATGGATCCAGATCTCAATGATAGTCAGTCCGTCTGTCTGTGCACTCATTTGCTGCCACGTGTTCTTAGGCGAAAGGATGAACAACTGAAAAGCTTTTGAAAATATGCTAATTTTGTTATGTATTAATAGTTATTTGCTGGTGAGAAAATTTTAACATTGGAAACTAAAATTTCCTGACAGAAAGTAGGCATGAAAATGAAGGTTTCAGGGCGATTTTGGGTAAATTCAATTAAACGTTAGCTATCAAATTATGCGAAGTGTAGATTTATTGGCCCGCTCTTAATAATCAATCTGGCTACGGGCCTGATAGGGCGTCCTGGCCGAGGATCATCATCCAATGATTCCGGACCATGTTTAAACAATTTTGACCACTTGCAGATAGTTGACTTAGAAGGGCCAGCCAACATTTTTTCAAGGTTTTGTAAGGGATTTATAATAGCCCGATATTTGATTGTATTAATTTCGAAATATTACAACGCCCAACGAAACAAACTGACATAATTAAAAATAGTGTTGGAATTGTTTTGTAAATTGCCACTCAAGTTACCAAGGCAATGAAAAATTGCGTCGAAATTCAAAACGGACCATTTCGGGAATACAAAAACGACCCTTGTGGATCATATTTTCCTAATTCTAAGCAAAAATGGATATTGGAACTGTTTCGTTCTTTCAATACCAGAGTGTACCACTTTTCTAGTTTCAAACTAACATAATTAGACGGTCGTGGTGTGTTTATCAAATTTAAATGAGATATTGCACGCTGCTTTAATGCAACCCAATTTCCTTTGAACCTATTTGGTCGTGTTTACTTAAATTTATAGAAAATGGAGTTCGTCAAGTGTTATTAAATCGGAACCAAAAACAGCGTGTAACTTTGAAAATTTATTCGTGCATATCGTGCTATGATGGAAAATTCGCCGCGCACACCGAAAATGGCAAGCTATTTTTGTCGCATTTCTGTTGTTTTCCCTTTTAGGCAAGATTGACGTAAATCTTGATGTAAACGCGTTAAATCAATACAGGGTATGAATATCAAGTGCTACTTTATCAGATGAATAGGGAATGTACATTTATTTGGTTGTCTACACATGGCCGGGCACGTTCTCAAAAAAAATATTCGATATGAATTTTGATATACCCACCCGATTGAATAAACTTCTCAGTTTACTTCGAACAAAACATCTGGAAAAGGTTTTTTAAACGAATGAGGGAGAGCGCGCTTCCTCCGTTTAGTTGAATTTTTTCAATACACGAGGACCTCGGATCGCGAGGGGTCCGTTGTTTTAGTTACACTACATCCCTACGACAATAAAAAGACTTTCGTGATTGCGTTTAGAATGACGCATTGTCAAAACATGCTACCCTTGGGCTAACAACACGCACCCTCTTATCGAAAATCTTAAATAACTAAAACTCTAATAAACTATGTTATGTCCGGATCTGATAGCGATAAAATATGAAACGGAAAGGAAAACTGAATTAAAAAGCAATCGAGATTGAAACTAACGAAATTTTCATGCCCGATTCCTTCACTTTTATGTGAATTTGATAGTACCCGATTTAAGTGTGTATAATTATTTCTTGGGCGGTCTTAATTGATTACACCAGTCGCATTCGTTTTTCACAAAGCGGTAACTACGAGTATTTATAATAAACATTGACCGTAATAAATAATTTCGGAAGAAACGCATAACAAAAAAGCCTGGAAGACGACCTCTTTTATTACATCTTGGTTAGGGTCGAGTTGTTAGCGGAGGCGGATTTGTTCTTGGATAAAGACATCATTTGAATATGGTAACACTAGAACAATGCACGTGTTGAGCCCTGACGATACATCATCAAAAGTGCCAAAGCGGTGACATTACATTTCATATGACTATGCCCAGTTTGAATTTCATGCAATTCGGTTCATAAATGGCCAAGATGACAAAAATTCCTCTGATCTACAAATTTGATTGGATTTCATCGTAATCGGTCCATCCGTTCTCGACGCACAAAAAAAAACATAAAAAACTAACAGAAACACGACTTTAAGGAGACCAACGGACAAATCTAAACTGCGCATTCCTTCGAAAAATCCAGTACTACATTATTACAACTTTCTAATTGAAAAGTTCCGTTTACGTGGACTCGACACGAGAATGGCGAAAGTGGAGAGTATCTCGCCATCTCCATTCATTTTAAATGGCTGTTAACACCTGAACTTGCGAAGAGGCTTGAATTTTACATTACCTAAAGAGTCCTTCTTAATCTATCCCACCACCTTTTCATTACATGCCGATCGCTCTTATAAAACGCCCCCTTAATTACGTTAGCCCGTTATCGACAAATTTCTCATACGTAGCCGCCGATAATGAAACGGGCGGTGTAAAGCTCTCGCATAAAGCTTGTTTGTTTAAAGCTAGTAATGAAGGGGTTTCCGGCACAATGCAGTTGTTGAAAACAATGCGATTTGAGCGTACACTACCATCCTTGTTTTCACACCTCTGCACAGAACAAAAGGGGCTCAACAATAACGCCAAATGGGCAATGTCGTTACTGACTATATGCACTCGACTCGCTATCACGAAGTTCTCGCTCGAACGGTGCCCGGTTTTACATTTTAACGATATGTTTTCACTTAAATAGAAACGTCACATGAATCGATAAATAAGAAAAAGATCAACTAGTATTGATTTTGGCGGTCTGTCTTGCAACACCTTTCACTCGATCGTTACAATACCCCTTATTATATTTTACACTTTGTTTTGTTCTACTGTGGGGACTGTAATAATTTCACGACTACGAAGACAAAGTTCAATCCCTTCTTTGGTTTCACGGGCAGCATACAACTACACTGAATTTTTAACAATACTTCTTTATGGTAACGAAAATATACTACTACGATACATCTTAATTTCACAATACTACATCGGAACTTGCGTTGTTAAATTTAATGTTCCAAGAAGAACCTCTTTGAAAACGAGTTTACTTTTTTTCTTATTATGTACTGTTTGCGCTCGTAACCCAAAACTCGAACTAATCTCGCGTTTAATCGTTGCCCAAAACCGAATGCATCCCAAAAATCTCCCCTTAATAATCCCTACTATCCTTTCTGATTAACGGCCACCCACAAAATGACTTCCTATCAATGAATCATGGCCATCTTTACTCTTTGATTCGCTTTCTTCGTTTTTTCATTGCTAATTACATGCGAGAGTCGTAAATCAACGTCCCACACGAATTTAAAAATGCAAACTTGATTTTTCCAAGCTCGTTGGCGCTTTTTAATGCGAGAAACTAATTAGGATAAAAGACATCATCTGCTGTAAACGCCGCCATTATGGAGCCCGACTTCCTAAATCCATTACCCCATGGAATTCAAATGATACGAACAAGACGATTTACAATTTACGATAATTTTTCAATTCCATCAAAGATAATTTATTATAAAATTTCTTACATCCTGTAGATTTTCGATGGTATGTGGGGCCTAAACTTTATCTATCTATAAAATTCGAAAAAGTAAATCCGAATTTAGAGCTACCGTTACACTCTCTGCATCGGGGCGTTTACAAACACCCTACAAACAACTTGAACAGACTCACTGAGTTTTCTTACTGTTATTTTTGTAACCTTACGCTACTTCAGTGTACTTCATTAGGTCGGTAAAGTTAGCAACGTAGGCGATTGAAACGCTGTTTCAGATATCCCATTTGATCTGTTGTTTAGGATTAAATTTGCATCGAAATCGATCAATAAATAAGAAAGAATTATTAATTTTTTTTCTTAACACGCGCCTTTCAGTACGGAAACTGTTTTTCCGAGGAATTTTCACTTGCCATTTGGATTAAACGTGATAAATGTTAGCCGTTTAGCACGGTGTCACATAAATTGCTTAACCATTCAGTGAACTTTTGAAAATTTTCAAACTGGAAACTGATCACCTATTATAATAGCCTACTTCTTATGTTCTATTGGATTAAATTTTTATCCTGATCGCTATCGGTAATTTTTTTCTTTTAATTTTAAGTAGGCGGGGTAACGGTCTCTAAAGGAGATCTGCGTGCTCAACCCCCAATCTCAACCCAAATTAAAAGGCCAGTTGTACAAAGGCCAGGTTTACCTCGCTTGGAATTAACCAATGAATTGAGAAGATGTCGTTGAAGTGTTCCTTGAAGAGGAAACTATCCAATAATTACTAAATTATTTTAATTCGAGAATAGTAGTTTATCTTAGTTGACCCTTCCTTATCTTGCTTTCGCGTACAACGTCCACACAAAATGGCAGTCGTTTGACAGATCAGGCGATTAGAAACTAATGTTGATAAACGTGGATGTAGAGTTGACTTGAAACGGAAGGCTAAAACTCAAAAATCCTCGAACCTGTAATTAAAGCAGAAAACCCAAAACTTTAACTTTAAAAAGAAATTAACATATAACATGCTTTCAATCACAAAAACCCAACATACCTCCTGGTTTGTTATCGAAGTTTTCAAATTAGACACAACTAAGTAGATTGGCAGTTGTAGTCTAGAGGACCTGAATTTGGTTGTCGAAAATATTGAAGCGAATTTTTGTGTTTTTCTACGTGTACTCAAAAAATGGCTACCAACGAGTGCGAGTGAATATAACAGATTACCTAGCAGAAGACCCTTAGAGTGTCTTGAGAACCTTATAGGGGTCCAGATTCTTAAAGGTTTTTAAAATTATTTGCAAATGCAAGAATGTATGACGTGCTCTTGAAAGCTTTTGGAAACCTTTAGAAACTTGGAAATCCTTAAAGCCCGTGAAGGAATTTGACTTCTCAAAGACTGTTGAAGAAAGAAACTGAATTTTGATTTTTTTCTTAATTAGATCAAGTTTAGTTTTCAGTTTGTCAGAAGACTTATTAATTAATTAGTTATTACCTAATCATTTTGTTATGGGCTTACGCCTAAAAATTAATTATTCTCTGAAAAAATATCAAAAATGGCTCTTTCTAATTTACCACAAAAGATTAAAAGGACGTGTGATACTACCAGATGGAGGATCTGTGGAATGCTGTTGAAAGCAAAGAGGAAGATAAAAAGAAACTGGTTACAGTCAATTCCAAGTTGATTTTATTATTCGTCTACATTTGTCAAGCGAAAAATGACAACGAAATTTGGGTAGCTTCACAAAGACTTTGAAGATTCTGGATTAACTAGGAAGTTGGTCTTCTACGCAAGCTTATAACAACAAAGCTTCAGAATTGCCCATCAATGGAGGAATTTGTAAACATAATCGAAGTAATCGCAGCTAAGCTAAGTAGTGTTGGTTTGGAAGTTGAGGAACAATGGATTGGAACATTAATGTCGCCTTCCAGCTCAAGCAGCTGCATTTGTTGGGTAACCAAGGTCTGGTGACTTCAAGATAACTGTGAAGCGTTATAGATGTCATGAATCCGGACATATAAAGTCGAATTGTCCTAAGAAAAAACTCTATAAGAAGACGGAATGAACATGTTTTGTGCTATTTCCGCGTTGAAGTGTCTAGAAAACAAAATGGATTTTTGATCCTGGCGCAACTTCGCGTATGTGCAAGGATCTTGATCACTTCGAGAATGTTCTCTTAAATGTTACTAAACGTTCTAGAAGATTGTAGAACACTTTAGAAGAGTCTTAAACACTTGCAAATGCTAATAAACGCGCATTAACAAACCCCTAGAATGTTTTTAGTGTTCTGGTTCGATAATTTGGTAATGGGCCAATGGGGAATGGGAATCACTCTGGAATTTTGAATTGTAAAAATCGTAAGTTCTCAAAATGGAATGATGTGCTTCCAAAACATGTTTCTATAGAAACCTTTTTCCTCGATTTTAATAGTTAAGTCATGAAAATGACACAGTAATGGCGAGGAAGTAGTGAAGTACGAGGCCCCTTTGGGACCGGGTATTTTCATTTCCGAGTCAAGTAATGTCATTTTATTGACGAGTATTGTATTCAAGTTTATCAAACATTTTTAGTTTGAGTTATTGTAGCCACTTTCTCTGTCTGAGCCGTAACTACTAGTAGGTACAGTTTTTAAAATATTTAAAGACATCACACCGCGTGGTAAACGTTCTTTCCGCCCAAAGTGCGTTTTCGTTCTTTGGGCCCAGTCTCGGCATGAATATACAATGTACTTAAATAAATTATTGGTGTTCTCCCCTGCCACTTTACTTAGTAGCATTGAATAAAAACATTTTTTATTCGATGATAGTACTTAAAAGATCACCAACTTTACTCCATCGCCATGACATTTTAATTTAAGCTTTTGTTCTGGTTACTTTTAGTGCCTAAAACTCTTTGGTTAAGTACTAAAGTATAATCAAGAAAGGTAATTTCGGTTTCGAAAAATATAATTTCTTAATATAAATCCGTAGGACACGTCGCTCGAAACGCATTAGATTATTTCCAGGATATTTGTCCGTGCCGTTACAAAGTTTGGCGCGTAGAAATCCTTTGGGAGGCAATATCTTGAGATGGAAAGGATAACGTGAGGTTCCTTTGTGGCCTTGTTTACTGACATTGTGATTATATATTAAAGGAATAATTTCTGGCGTACGTGCGCTGACCCTTAACAAGTTCTCATATTATCATCGAGCCTCCCTCTTAATTTAATCAACTTTTTAGAATTCCAATCCGGTACACGGTTTTATGACAACGTAATTTATTTATTTCGACGAGTTGTTTTATTCAATTTCAATGGGCAAATTGTAATTTGGATAATCCACCGACATCGAATATCTATTATCGCAAATAAAACGTATCGAGGTTCGGTATTCCGCAAACCGATCTTTAGTAAAGGGCTGACGGGACAAAACGACGTTAATTATATTTAGCCGCAGAGACGTGTAATTGGTAACTCTATACATGGTATATTCGTGCACCGAAGTTTGGATGAAAACGTGAACAAAAAACTAATGCATGCAGTTTCGAAGATAGAATTCCGCCGATCATTATATTCTACATAATTCATTTTCGCAACATAATGATGTTACTCGCATGCAATTACTTTTTGTAACTTTTCTTTGCTTTTAATGGAAATTTTCGATTATAGCATTGCATGTTTATGATGATTGTGAAACAGTATTATTAATCATAGAATATAAAGGGTGAGTTCTTTTCGAATTACCCCTAAAAAGTTGCGTGTCGTCATTCTTCTTCTCACCTTTTCGATTTTTGCTCCAAAATTTCTAGTCCAAGATGGCGAACAAATTCTCGAAAGGATTTGGAATGTTTGTGAGATAGTGGGACGGTCCCCCATCTTGTTGAAACCAAAGATAGTCAACATTTTCTTGCCAAGCTGGGATAATTTGCCGTTGCAACAATTGCAAATAACGCTTACCCCGAATCGAATGTGATCTGCAGAAACTCCCACCCATACGTTTAATTTTTGTGCTGTTTGGGTATGATTTTGGATCATCCAAGTCATCCTGTATAATAATTTTTATACGTTTATGTAGATTTCATATGGAACGCCGTTTTAGTATTTATACCAACATTTTATCATGTATCATTTTAAATAACAGTAAATCTTATGTCTCTAAATTTTTCGTTTGTTGTTTTTATCTTATTAAGAGATTGATTAAAAAAATGTTGATTAATAAAGATGATACATGAATTAAAATGTTTGTTGATAATTTTAATTAGGCGCTAGTATACACGTAGTCAAATAGTCTAAACTGTAGTTCCTGAAACTTCCGCACAATCACAGATACGAATTAAAATTATCAACAATCATTTTAATTAATGTAACATTTTAATTCAACAATCACTTTAAATAATTCTTGCCGATTTTAACAGCATGAATTCATATGATTGCTGAATTAAAATGTTCTCTGAAAATATTTGTACAATTTTATTCCAAAATTTTACAATGTGCCATTTTAAATAACAGTCAATCGTATGCCTCTACTTTTTACGTTTGTTGTTATTGTCTTACGTATTAAATATGATTGTTTAAAAAATGTTACTTAATAAAAATGTGAAATAAATTATATTGTTATATTGAATGAGTGTATATGAAACTGTATTTCAACAAACAATTAATAACAAACAATTAAATTGAATTGCAAGAAATACTTCGATTAATAAAACGATTTTTTCCAACAAACATAAAAATTCATTCATTTTAAATGTGGAATTAATATTATCAACAAACATTTTAATTCATCAGTCATATAAATTCGACGATTTGAAAATTGAAGCCGAATATTTTCAACAATCACTTTAATTCAACAAACAAATAAATTTTTATTGTTAGACGTAGTAAAAGAATCTTTTAAAATGATTGTTGAATTAATATGATTGTTGAATTAAAATGTTACATGAATTAAAATGTTTGTTGATAATTTTAATTAGGCGCTAGTATACACGTACCCAAATACACTAAAGGATAGTTCCTGAAACTTCCGCACAATCACAGATACGAATTAAAATTATCAACAAACATTTTAATTCATGTAATATTTTAATTCAACAATCATTTTAAATAATGCTTTCCGATTTTAACAGCACGAATTTTTATGATTGTTGAATTAAAATGATTGTTGGGAATATTTGTACAACACTTCAATAATTGAATTAATATGATTGTTGAATTAAAATGTTTGTTCATAATTTTAATCCCACATTTAATATGAATAAATTTTTATGTTTGTTGAATTAGTTCTAGTTAGTTATATTACTGTTCGTTTATGTATTCGTTTGTTGATTTGTATTGTTAAACTTTCGTTATACACATTGCTATATAATTCATACATCATTTCAATTAAGTGAAGTTTTTTAAACAAACATATTTAATGTTTCACATAAAAACAACAAACATAATAAATCGGGAAATAAAATTAACTGTTGTTTATAATGTTACATTGTAAACTTTCGTAATAAAAAGTAAAACGGCGTTCCATAATTTCATGGCAGTTTTTTTTAAATTAACTGCGAGTGCCTATATCAACCCCCTCATCTCTCTTACTGCGGGTAAAAATATTTTACCATATCAAATACCTACCCCATTTTAAAAAAAATCTGTCTGTCACTATTATCGAGGTAGTGACTGACTTACATTGTCATTTCCACTGCAAATGCATCCCGTCGAACTCTGAATGTGCTGCTTTTTATAATAAAAGGGAAGCCATTCTTTGGATTCAATTAAAAAATAAATAATATGATAGGGAGCTTGGGTAGCAGGTGAAAATGGTCGTGGTTTAGAGTATAGGTCTGCCAAAACTATCTCTCAGAGCATTTCACTATACTCACTACTTATACTATTTATACAGGGTGTCCCAAAAGCGGTTCACATTCAAAATTCTAAGTGGGACACCCTGTATTTTATTCGATTTCTAGATTCTTTGTTTAAATTCTAAGACAAATTTATAGGAGATAGATTCTACAGAGAACTGCTAAAATATGGAACAAATTCATTTAAAGATCAGGTGTTTGGGCTCGCATACGTGATCTATCATTTTTTTCTGTGCATTTTTGCACTAAAGAGAAAATATACATGAATATTTACAGTCGTCAAGCACCAAGCCTTAACACTTTCTTTAAAATTCAACAGCCTTTATCCCAAAAACGGTTAAACATAATATAGATCTTCAATCTTAACGTAGAATCTAAAAATTGAATAAAATACAGGGTGATCTATTTAGAATTTTCAAGTGGGGGGCTGAATTTACTATTGTATACTACTATTTGTAGTATTGTAAATTTACTGTATGTGTGTTTATTGTATATTTACAAAGCTTGATAGAAAATCAGTTAGAGGGAGTTTTTCTAGTTATTCTCAAGTTTTTATGTTCCCTTCAATTTCTCGACGTCCTATCAAGTTTCCCTAAAATTTATTGCCTTCTTTTTTCCGCAATTTTTCCTAAAGTTCCTACGTTTTCTTCAAGTTTCCTTAATGTTACTACAGGCGACTACTTTCTTATTTCTTATAGACGCCATTTTTGAATTTTTACGGAATGAGATAGGGGAAAAAAATAAAAAAATCACTTTCAGTAAGATCTAGTTACCCGTGGATGTTTTGTTGAGAAATAAATGTAAAACTTTTGATTTTGAAACTTTTCTTGTAAATTTATGTAAAAGTATAGAGTGTAACATGTAATCATTTTTTTGTTCTCTATCCCATTCTGTAAAAATCCAATATGGTGCCCTGTAACTTCTACATATAGCGTGCTATGGAAATTTTGACAACAGATTCAGATTTTCCAAAAAACAAGTGCCTATAGGAGGTGCCAACGGGTATCGTCCATTTCCAACCCTTTAAGCTAGGGAAAATTAAAACAGCATTTGACAAAACTGTTTCGAAAGATTTCACTACGCTTGGTTGACTCAACACTCGTACTATCTTTTTCTGATAACGGAACAAAGCATTTTAAGAAAATGTTCCCACATACTTTTACTACGTCACTTGATGATGTAATAACTAAATATTTTATTAAGATTGATTTCCTTCTCCGGCACACTTTATTTCGATACCCACGAATTACGTTTGTACATAAACAGGCTGACTGCCCAAAAAAATATCGCGTAAAAGCAATGTACACCCTCTTCTTCTTCAATGAAATTTCCAATGAACCGCCAATCGCAATTAGATTTTATTCACGCCAGCTTCCAAGGAAACGCACCTCTCCACATGAATCGTGCAAATCTTCGTAAAACACTTGCAACTCGTATCAGCCATAAAACACGTGCGTTAATTAACTTTCGCCTGATAATAAAAATTCTTATCGCAATCGAACAGATGTCTCTTACTTGCTAACACTATCTAAATTGTTACAAAGCGATCAAATTTAAACAAGAATTACGCATTCACAAACATTTCTAAAAGGAAAAACAAACACCTAGATACAAATTCGAGTAAAAAGTGACATGTCTTTTTTAGAATTATCTCGTTCAATAGAACTAAAATTTTCCTGGACTATTTTGATTCAATTTCCCAGTAATCTATTTTTCCCCAGTTAGTGTCCGTGCGGTTTTTAGTTTATTATTATTTAGTCTGCAGATTTAATCGTAAATGCATCAGCGGAATTTTATCAAAAGTTTTAAAATAAACAGAATGCGTTGTTATTCAAAGTTTAGAATCCGATTTGTATTTTCGCGGAATAAAACCTCCATTAAATAAAGTTGTATGATGTGTGTCCATCAAAGTGCCGCGAATGCGAGGTTTATTTCAATCATGTTACGTGATGCTGAAAACGCGAAGGGATGTTTCATTTAACAAAAAAACTGAAATTAAGTAGTGAAGATGTAACATATTCCACGTAGGTAAATTGAATAAAAGATTATCATGTCCAGAATCAATTGAAAGCATGTTCCTAGTTTCCCAATACACCCATTCTCAGTGCATTGCTGTTATAGATGCTAAAATTATATGTCTTCAAGTCCTACCTATAAGATGAGCTCGTCACACTACTTTGATAGGGATGTCATCTTGCAGTGCAAGCGTAGCATTTACCAAAATTATTTAACCAGCTAAAATCGTTCGTATAGTATTTTAAAGCAGGAGCATCGCCTTGTACAATACGAGAAAGGCATTAAGGTAGTTTATAGATATCGGAAATTAAATGTACGCAATTTCCATTTGGTGGAAAACGGCACCGCGTTACAGGGGTGGTTTTGTTGGATTCGTTGCGTATAATTACGTGAATGGTGATTATAAAATCTAATTTATATCCAACTCAAACTCGTTCAAAACGTAATTTAGCCGAAGAAAATTAATTTAATTAAGAACTAAAGAAGATAATTAGAAAATAAATTGACTTTCACATTTATAGTTTAATTTTCACAAGTCTCGTAACTTTTATTTGGTAACTTCGGATTTACTGGCAGTAAAAGAGTACTTATTGCATATGGGGACAGCGACACTCTATAAATCGTCGCTTTAATAGCGCTTAAAACGTTATATTAATAAGAAAAAAAAGGAAATATTAATCTCCGAGGCTATTTGCTTAGATCCTTTGTCTTTGGCGAAGGAATTTAGTTTCGGATAGACATAAAGAGCTGTTGAATTAGCAATGATCTGCGGCAGTTTCTACTAACAAAGCTCTAAGGCGCTGGGGAACCAATGCAATTAGTAGTGTCGTCTCCGGGGCCATTGTTGCTTACGGGGTATGCTCGTGACTGGACTTGCCAATACCGCACGCCGTGCCTGTGTGCGCGACACTGTCATGTAAGCCTTTGACAACGACGTGCCCTGCTTGAGCCTCACTTTGATGTTGATGTGCTTAATTTAACATTGTTAGGAATTGCGTAACGAACAAAGTTACACTTACAAAATTTTGGCCAGATCCCGAAAATCTCTTAAGTGTAATCTAATCATTTTTACCGAATACACATACAGATTTTTTTTTCACGATCGATATGTCTCCTCAGTATATTTTCATTAGAATTTGCATTGGGGTCCATAGAGTTACTGAGGAAAGGTACTTCATTGGGATTACTGAATTAAACTTTCATCCATTTCGGTGTCGGTAATGTATCAGAAGCAGACACGCATTGGAAATGTGTAAGACATTTTTTTAAGGAATTGAGACAGCGATTCAGAATGCTTAGAAAACCTGAGAAAATAGAAAGGAAATGTTTGACGCGCTTAACAATTTTCAATTTCATTTTAGAATTCTTCTTTTATGTAACGAGAATCATCTAGACATTTTAAGTTTAACTTTAAAAGATGTTTGAAATGTGTAAAAAATTTACATAGCGAACACACAATATGTCTTGAAATCTTTCGCGATAACAAGAGGGCCTTGCTGACCTTATGTCTAAACAGATTCAAAATTTGGCATCCCGTAGACAATCTAGAATGTTCGAAATAAACAGCAAAGGATAGGCGTCGCGCCTAGTAACTTTATTGTGCTGACGAAAGTCGCCACAGGATCTCCATGGCCCATCTTTTTTTGGCCATCGCAATTAGCCTACTCCAAGGACTCGTAGAGGGTTCGATGACGCCCTTTTCCAACATATGCACAGTGGCTTTCCTTGTTTATGCCACAAACCACTGTGATTATGGATCGGATGGTGTTGCCTACCTTCCAGTTGTGTGCATAAACTTACTTTTTACACTCAGTCGCGAACTTCAGAGTTCACATCCATTAAACTACTCCCTGTAAATATAATATATCAAATAAATTAACAAAATAAAGGTATTGTAAGGTAACAATGTACCCGTGCCTTTATTTATGGAGCGTGTAAACGCTTCTTTAGAAATTCACTCTACATTGTCATTACTAAATGTCGTTAACTAACCATAACAAATAATAACAAAGTGTCATTTCCACTTCCTATTCTTATCCGTAATCATGGCTGTATAAAAGGAGGATCCCTTGATTTCACAAGACACTTCTTCTTGTCATTTGATAACCGTAAACCTGAAACTGATAAACCGTTTATCCTCCGATTTCCCGTTCTTCATTTGATCCTATAGCATTAACCCACCTGTCCCTGCTCGGGCGCCAATTCTGTAAGGGTTTTTGGTGGGCACGGGGGTAGCTGCAGTCGTGCCCCAGAGTCGCTAAATAAAAGTTGTGTGTACATCATTTTTATTTAGCGACTCTGGGACACGACTCCAGCTAACCGCGTGTCCACCAAAAACCCTTACAGTATTTCAAAACAAAACATAAATTAACTTCTGGCTGAATGCGCCCCAAATCCGTACTCAACAGGTGGCCGGCCTGCGTTATTCTTTATCTGTAACTAAATGCGTTTGAATACCACAAATTAATTATGGCCGATAGCTTTGGTACAGGTAAAGGCACCCCTCACGCGATTGTGCAAACACGGGTATCGAAAGCAATCCAGCGCGTTCATACGTTTGTGTGTTAAGTCAGGATGGTTTTCAGTGCAGGTATCTCAAAAGATCCCCTTTCTGGATGTTTTTTGGTTTATATATAAGGAAGTGGGGGGATAAATGGTGGGAATACTGGTGGTAACTTTTATTCCTGAATCTATGCGCCAAAGCTACCACCCTCTCTTAGTGGACATTTTAATTAATTCAGAAATTCCTACAGGAGTTTTAATTAAGAATCAATGATAACAATTTAATTATACAATAGGGCCATTTCGGCTTCATTTTTCATTTCTGATCTACAGAGTACGTTCAAAATGAAAATACCCGTGTATCCTCAATTTTTATTTGGGAGTAAAATAAACCCAAATTATTGAATTTGAAACGCTTCAGTCTGAAAACGTCATAAACCTACAACCAATCACGTAGAAGTGAGCCGACAAGTGACCGATGCCTGTGACATTCTCCTGCAATATTGCCAAGTCGTGATGTCATCTGAATGGTTCTAACAGCTGATTGGTCGGGCTTATTACGTCACAGAGCCCGCCACAATCATCTCGTTTTGAATAAACCCCCTATTTTTTTTCACTGTTTTTTTCGGTTTTGTCTCAAGTTCACGGTTTCAAATGAATTCACCTCGACTTCTTCCTCGGCCGAAAATTTTGCACAACTAACAAATCGTTTATCTTATCGGTCTCCTTCAGTTTAATTGGGACTCATAGTACGCCCACACACGACTGGCCATTTGCAACAGTAATATTTGGGAATTCGGCCAATGACAGTCCTGTACTCCTAGAAATTTTCCAGCCTTTTTCCCCAATGAATGTGGTACCTGGATTAAGTAACACTAACGTTTCGTTTCCTAGAATATTGTCCATGATATGCGGCCTCTCAGCACCCTGAAGATGTACAAATACAAAATTACTAAACAATTCATCCGATTGTCCTCTTGAAATCTAAAAGGTGATCTTTGCCCCCACTACACGTTTTTTTAACTAGATCGGCAGCGAGAACACTCACGAATTGTAACATCAAGATTACCACACTGGAAACAATGCTTTGTAAGCGGACTATCACAGAATCTTCAGACAATTCAAGCAATTTACCCCAGTTCTCGAATTCGACGCGCTCGCATTTCTTAATTTCTAGATTCAAAGACTCCTCTTCCAATGCGATCAGTGATTTGATCACAGGTAATTGCAAGGTATAAAATGGAGCTAGGTGCCTCACTAAGATATCCAGTTGAATGTCAACAGGTATGTCACCATACCGAGAGCATACAATATTCATGCAATCGAAATACCTAGTATAGAATGGTTCGTTACGACCAGCAAGAAACAGAAGATTTAAATGAATTTCGCTCTGGAACTCCGATAACCAAAAAGTTACCGCGTGGTCCAAAATACACACAAATCAATTGAATAAAATTGATCCAATCCCGCAAGTGGCACAAGACATTCCCTAATCAGCTTTCAGCAAGCCAAACCAAACGGATGTCTCGAATTTTAACCATCATGCAACAATTACTTTAGATGACAACAATTTAACGTTTTCGCCATCTTGGCCTCTACCAGAAAGATCTCGGATCGTGCACCCTTCGCAAATCATATCTTAGCCACCCCTGTCTCCTATAACGGGGGTCCGTTCAGAACATTTTTTAATTCTTATTTAAAATTTCTCCACTAGTTGATTTTGTGCATTTTTTGACTAAACTTACAGTAAAATACTTTCGATCCTTGTCTGAATTATTATCTGAAATATGGACTCACACTGTCCGAAAAATTGCTCCCCGATTGGGAAAATGGATACTGAAGAATTCATAGTGTCTATAAGCAACTATTGTAGAGCTTTGGAAGAACTTGGGAAAAAGGAGTAAGTTCAAATGAACATGAAAGGACATTTAATTTTAGAGGAAAATTTGATAGAAACTTAGCAGATTATAGGGTTTACGTTGATTTCTTGGTGTTCTCTTTTCGATTTTGTAAAATAATTTCGAAATTCGTATCGAAAAACGGCGTACTAAAGTGGTGTTCTAAAGAAAATTCTTTTATCAACGAAATTTGATGCATGGGTGTTTTCTAACGTGAAAAATAGTAAATCTAAACTTACTTTTTGGAACTTTCAAAAATAATTTTAACTTCAATTCTTGGGTGGACAACAAGAAATGGTCAGAATTTGATCGGAATTTTTTTCCAACTCCGTTGGTGTCCTCTTAAAACGGTGTAACGAATTTTCTAGAGCGATATCAAGTCGATAAGATATCAGTCACCGGCAATAAGGAATGAACGGGGGTTACTTATTCTTTCCCTGAAATATGATGTGCTGCTTCGAGACTTCTTTAGAAGCTTTTTGTTTCCTATAATGTTTGCTATTTAATTCAGTCCTAAAGTTGATGCCGCAGTAAAAAATAGTGAAATACGCGCTCTTGTTGTATCACGTATTTAAATTTACGTTACTGTGGAAAATTTTTTTCAAATGTTTATAAAACGGAAAAGACGTTCATATGCTGTGGTTTAGAAATAAACTGAAAAGATGCGCAAATTTTTGGGCCTTTGAGGAAGCAGCTTTCAAACGAAATATTTGCAACTTTAGATTTAATTTAATTTTTTAACTTGGGGAAAAATCTTTGGTTTAGTCTCCCCTAGAATCTAATTTCTTGTATACCTGCTACAGCCGCCTGTGAGTATATGTATATTATGTACAGCGACATTTTCACTTGCATTAACAAATTTTGCACATGAAAAGGGTGTAGGAAAATCTCCTTCGATACGTTATATTTATTTATTCTTGTAACGGTAACCAGAGAAAATCCCCCATTACAACACTTGTTTAGCTGGCTCTGATTCAAGCTTTTATTTCTGAAAATCTGAGAGCAGTGGGCGTATACATAATCAATTCTGGATTTACAAACTGTACATTTATGAGAATTACAGACAAAAACCCTCCGGAAGAGACCACCGCGCGTAACGAGCATAACTGTCTCCCCCGAGTCGTATAAGCATTACGACAAATCTAGGAAATAACAAAACGGAAAACGCGAAACCCATATCGAGACGGCCATGCCAAAACAATATTTACCGCCGTTAATCGAGCGTGGAAAATATTTTAATGTTACATGCGATTTCCCGGCGATTTTCCGGTCGCCGGCCGATATCTAAAAGAATTAATTTGACGTCGATACATAATTAATATTATCTGACTCGCTTCAATTATGTTCCGCCTCTGCGATGTAATTACAACAAAGATATTATCTCTGTGTACTATAATCACATGACACTCTCGCTCCGCCGGATACTAGATAACCATGTAACCTGATCTAATTTAGTCCGCTTAGCGGTAACGGCAGAGCGAAGCGGCCTCCTGTGATCTAACGAGGTTATTACGCTACTATTAATTATTGCATCTTCCCACATTTTCATCGATTCTAATTACTGCGGATGTGAGAACTTGTGCAAGTGCACACGATGCGCTTTGTTTACATTTACGTTTGGTAATTAGAGTAATTGGCAATTATTTAACACGACTTGCAATTACGAGTGCGAAAAGAAGAGATTTTTCATGCTTTGGATGTAGATACCGAAATAGAAAAACATTTGCTACAAACAACGTCCTAACAATCGACGTTGTAAAACAACAATTTTTCCTCTCCACAGGTGAAACTTGAAAACAAGGCTTTGCAGAGTGACTGCTTCTGACTAATGAAAGTCATTAGCAACCTGAAAAGAACATTGAAAAATCTCGGAGAAATCTCTAAAATATTGTAACGGTAGCTCTCAATTTTTTTCGAAATTTCGTTGGGAAATTGGATTTTCTTTAGATTTGCTTATTAATTTACTAAGTGCCCGCAATAAGAAAGTTTTTTTTTTAATTCCGCACAAATTGTGACGATAGATGCCATTAATCAAGCTGCTTTATTAAGGTTATGAATGTAAATTATTAAATTGCATGTAGGTATTGTGTTGATGGTAAATCATTTATGGCTATTACACGCCACACATTATTTTGAAAGGTAAATTGCGTTTAGAAAGTCAATAAAATGCCAAAGTTGTATTTGGGGATGAAAGTAGTAAAAAATTCTTCTTTTAAAATGTTGCATTATTTGTGAACTTTCCAAAATAATGTACACATGTACAGGGTGTTCCAAATTGGACACTTACGGAAACGCACTTTATTTTAAGATAAAAGATTCTAATCGTTTGACCGCTAGGGGACGTTTCTTGAATTTTATTTTGGAGTTTTTGAAAAAACCGTAAAATGTCCTAAAATTTGAGGTTCACTGTTATATTTATATTAAAATATTATTTACAATATTGCATTTTATACATTAAAATATTTATATTGCAGACATATAGGTTTCCATGGCGAACGAATGATGGCAGATTCTTAAAAACGACAATTTTTTGTGAATCGCGATGGATATTGAATTCTATATAAAAAGAGCCCACCCAATTATCTTTAATAATAAGAAAGTTATGGGGCATTAAGCAAATTGGCCAAATTCAAGAAACGCCCCCTAGCGGTCAATCGATTAAAAATCTGTTTGCCCCACTAATGTTCTCTTTAAAATTGGTCCACCCTATACATATTGCAATTTTGGTACGTCCTCTTAAAAAGCTAACTTGATACCAATTCTCATTTACAGACCTTGACGGATTAGGGCAACAATGCGTGATTCTAAACCAGTTTTTACAATAAGCCCCCCCTCCTCCCCCATGCCCTAAGTTTTTGTGACATATTTTGGCTACAGGATGTTTGTTTCAAAAGGGCTTTGAGCATTAAAATATTTGCTTTATGCTTGTTAAAATGAAACGCTTCCGAGCTTGAGAATTCTAACGGAAGGGACTACTTAAAAAACAACTGGGAGGTTCAACTGCAGATAAAACCAAAATAAACAAGCCGTGTATAGTGTATAGTTAGCAGCAATAGAGTTTATCAGTAACATATACACAATTTATAGCACTATTTATTACTTCGGCGTCGAAATTGCAACTGACTAAAATGCAATTCGATTTGCTTATATAGCAAACGCCCCCTCTTTCTCGAAAGATCTCGAATGCTTCCGAACATCCGACTATTCTAAAATGTTCTGGAACAAAACACGTCATATTTCTTGGAAAGATTGCGTCACATCAGCTTTCGTTTTTTATCGCTGATCACTAATCTCTCATGGCGCTTCGTTGGCTAGCCGGATTTCTGGAATATTCGCTACGCATCTACACCATCTCATAAATAAAGCAAATAAAATTGATATACATAGGTACGCTTTATATTTTTAGAAATAATTTTCAAATTTAGTCGTTTATTTATGCCATCGTGTGTAGATTTAATTTCAATTGCAGTATTTGTTATAATTGGTGTCCAATCATTCCTAATTTGAATTTGTTCGTTGCAGCTACGTTTACTTAAGAAAAACGATTAAATTTGAAAATTGTCTAAACAGATCAAGCCTGCCTGTTTACAATTTATTGACTCTATTTATGTGGAGACTTAATATAATGCAAGATCCTGTCAATAAGGACTTTTATACAAATAAACCAATTTTCAATCCGTTCTGTAATGGGAGTCCTTTAATGGGGTTGATTTTTCTATGGTTGAAATTGAATTTCATTAGGGTAGCTAAGCGTTGGAGACGATTAGGGTGCTTGTTACTTACAGCCTGAATTTTTTCAGGTTTTAAGAGAGAGTAAATTTAATTAATGCACCTTGAGCTGTCGTAGAGCTCAGTATCGTTTTTTAAAGAGAGCTCCACGAATCCTAGATAGTGGATGATTTAGCTGTCCAAGATTGAACAACTAATAGGGGACCTTTATACAGCGTTTAAATAAGGTAAAATATTTATTGCTATTTGTATTCAGTACGGTACGGTTTCTCTAAGGTTATTGTAACCGAAATACCGAAATAGAAAAACATTTGCTACAAACAACGTCCTAACAATCGACGTTGTGAAACAACCATTTTTCCTCTCCACAGATGAAACTTGAAAACAAGGCTTTGCAGATTGACTGCTTCTGACTAATGAAAGTCATTAGCAACCTGAAAAGAACATTAAAAAATCTCGGAGAAATCTCTAAAATATTGTAACGGTAGCTCTCAATTTTTTTCGAAATTTCGTTGGGAAATTGGATTTTCTTTAGATTTCAATAAAAGATAAGCATTAGTGACTACAAGGTACGACCCAATAAACCCCATTGATGTATGGGGACAAATGAAATATTGTCCACGTGCGAATTTTCCGGCGTGTAAAAGAATTGACCGTTTCGAATTCGTAACAAGGGTGAACATCAATTAACTATCAAGTAATGGACAGACATCCATAAAAGTAGAGTGTCTAGAACATTTTTCCTTTTTATGCAGTAACATAATAAGCATTTAAAATTTTAATAAAACTCGTTAATCATAAATTGGCGTGATAAAACTTTCATCCTGAAGGTAGCGATTCCTCAGTCAATTAGTAGAAGAAAAATTATTCCACGGTAGGGTTCCAAACTGCAGCTACATTAGTTATTTTTCTATACCATTTTCGATGTGAGGAGAGTTTTCAAGGTTTTCTTATTGTGTATTAGCTACAAGGACATTCTGTTTACGAGGTACCCTACGTATTTATGTTTAACGGTTTTATACCTTTGAGACAAATTTTCGTAGTTTTGAAACCCTATTAAGAAAAATCTAAACATGTGGATTTTAACCTATTCACTTCGATATTAACCTTTAGAAAATATTGGAAGCGGTTTTTTATTGCATGTATTTTCGTGATCATGAACCCATGACGGGAGGAACGGACAGACGGACAAAACCATCACATAAGGGGAATTTTTTTCTTTCGAAAAATTTCAAGTCATAATAAAATCTTTATTTTATTTCAAAGAGTGGGAAGTTTATACCGCTTTATTGCAAAAACTGTTGCAATATATTTGAAGAACTTCCTCCAAGTCTCTCAATAACTCCTGAAGTACTTCAGAAGAATTGCAAAGGATCTTTAAAAATGTTTCAATTCAAGGATAAATAAAAATTGTATAATAGTAGATTACATACCGAGCTGGGAGGTGGTTCATTACCTACCCCGAGGGCTTAAGGTATAAGCGCGAGGCGTTGGTTATGAACCACTGACCAGCGAGGTTTGTATACTATTTTACAGACTTTTAATATGAAGAATATACATAATAAAGTCGTCTATCGATTATTTAAAGGCGATTGTGTCCCTTTCACACGACGCACTTCTTCGTTACTATCCTTCTAGACCGACGGAGAATTTGTGTTTGAAGATGAACTATTCTAAGAGATAAGGTAACTACAAACAAGATACGAAGAAATGCGTACGATTTTCAGTAGGGGAATTTTTTACCACTCAGCTCGCATTCCGAAACCAGACTTTGAATCCGGCTCATATTCAATCCTTAAACTCGTAGAAATCGATCGGGCAAGGTTTGACATCACTGTCTCTTTTCGTTCCCGAGTTAGACGGGGAACAGACAGACGGACAAAACCATCAGATGAGGGGAATTTTTTTCTTTCGAAAAATTCTCCTAAAACTATACTTAATATTGCAAAATTTGTATCATAAAGGGAAAAATAGTGGGGGGGGGGGGCGAAAATGGCAATTTCATCATAAAATTTTTAATATTTTTACACTAAACTTCATTTTCCACTTATTAGGATATTCTTTAGGGCTCCTAGCGATTTTTGTCTTCCACTTAATTGATACTTTGTTTAGTGGTTGTATCCATATAGCACCACGATTCACCAGTAATCAGGGTCCCCTTTGAGTTGATTTTGATGCTCAACTTTTAAAACCTGAAATCCACTCGTAGACTCTGGTTTTACCTACGGCAGCATCTCTGTAACACAACTACGCACACTAACTCAGGAGGTGTGACCCTAAAGCGCACCTGGCCGAACGATGGGTTCCTCCCTTTTCCCTCCCCACGGCAGCCCAAGAAAATGTGCGCCCTTGCCTCGGAAAATCCACCATCCCCATAACAGTCGCAATGTAAGTCGCCTCCCCCTTCTGTGAAAAAAATTGACGTTCCGGAAACCTCAACTCCATGCTCTCAAGGTATGCAGGCTGAGAGCGTTTATGAAACTATTTATCGGAGTGAACTTATATTGAATTTTCTTGGGAACGAATACTCCCGAGTTTGAATGCTCTGGGGGTCAATTTACGCATTGGGTAGGGTTAAGCTGTGCTCTCTTCCTTCCCACAAAGTTGATCAAATTAGCGCCACTTAGTCTTTAATTAATTTCAAAAGAGAAGAGAGAATACTTGTCACCATCGGGGATGATTTAATATAAATGATCTCAAAATATTACAAATTATAAATCTAGATCTAGATCTTAAATGTCAATTTTTAACAAACAGGGATCAACTCTTAGTCATTGAAATTTTCAATGTCAATAAATAGACTTCCGCAACAGAGCTATAATTGTTAAATGACTATTCAAACAAATATAGTAATTACAATCCGATTTTATCGAAAAGTAATATGTAATGAAACGTTATATCGGAAAGTCGTCGAAAATAAAAATATTACTTTGAACTCTGGTCGGGTCGTAACAGCCGTCTGAATTCAAAAGGGCACTTTTCTGTTTTATCTGTGGCAGATAAAAACACAAAAAAAACAAGGAGGATAATGCATAGCGCGATAGCTATGTCTAACGTTTGACACGCGGGTACTCGTATAGTACAAACCGTAATTTAACACTCAGTTTACTTTAACTGAACAGACGCAAAATTTGGATCGACAACAAATCCTCCGTACAAGTCGGTGATATACATAAAAGCATAAACGTAACGTTAACTTCAAGAAACCTACTTACTAACTAAGTTTCTATACAACAACAATAAGCTAATTAATTTTTTACAAATAAACTAGCACGAACCAATTGACACAAGTAACGTAATATACTAAATTTAAAACAAATACATTGCTGCAACTATGCTAGTCGTAAATCATGTAACGGTAGCTCTAAATTGGTATTTATTTTTTTGTATTTCATAGAGATAATTAAAGTTGAATTAGAGCCGGTTAGGCATTACTTATCTTTTGAACTAATTTAGATTGTTAAGGAAACATTGACAGCATCACGTGATTTTCACTACTAAATAAGTGTATAAAGTGATCACATTTTCCCGGACAAATAGTAGACAATAAAGAAAACCAGGTCCATTACGGATTCCATCTTCGAGGAAATTTTGAGGCATCCGCCGGCTATCCACATTAAACTCACATTCCCTTCGAGCTAGGGTTAATCTAAGAAGTTTCCATTTCACAGAGGAAACCGATTCAATTTTGATTTCTTTATTATTATAAAAAGTTAAGAGTTAAGAGAAAAAAGTGGCCACGAACTAAAAAGTTTAACAAAAAGTTATGGGTGAAAAGATTAATCCAGATAAGAATAAGGATTGTAAGTGGTGTACATCGTGGATTGAGATTTATTTACAAATATATTGTTGTATAAACTGCGTTTGAGAGACGTTTTATTTGGCTTCGGCACCTGCAGTAACGATAGGTCATCCTATATGTTTAATTTCAATTATTTTAAAGCGTAAACGTGATCGGTAATTTTTAAATCTGATCATATTAGTTGAATTCGAGGTCAATTTGTATCACAATTGTTAGGTACTTGTTAATTTCGTCTAAATAATTGCTTTGTTTAATTTGTTTGTTTTGTTGTAAAGTTATCGTGTGATACTAAGAAAAGTTTATCTCATGTTTTTCTCCGATCGTAGATAAGTTTTCTTATCGCCGCGTAGGATAGATAATTAAATTTCAATATGAGGGCGTGTTATGGTTGAAGTTTAAGTCTTTTGAAAGACGCGCATTATCTTGTAAGGAAGGAGGAAAGAAGCAAATGGAAAGGGAAAAGGTTTTAAGTAAGCGAATCGGTCATTAAACGACAACTTTTGTTGGTCAAGGGTTTGTTTCTGAGTCAATTTTGGAGGGGGTTAAGGTTTCGCAGATTTATACATTGGATTTGAATCTGCTAAAAATTTTAATTATGGAAAATACGTCATACGCCAGGGTTAATTTATTACTAGGTAAATTAGAAGCTAGCTTAGGACGCTTGTGGACCTGCGAACTAACACTTGGAAAGGAAAATTTTGGTATTGTTAACTTTCAATCATCTTTAACAGCTTCTCGTCCTTTGAATTTCTATTACACTCACACTCGTCTACTTTTTTATTTTAAAGTTTGACTTGTACTTTTATTTAATTCGTCACAAAAAATGTATCACTTTAACTCTAATAAAAAATATATCACTCAATTACGCACAATTTAGAGCTTTTAGTGACAAAATCGAAAAATGTAATTAATAGTCCATGTTCAAAGAGAAATAATTCCGTGTTGATTTTCGACCAGCTCAATATTAATTAAAAAGGATAATTCTACTACTATGTCGGTAGGATGCGGACGGGACGTGTTTCCCAAGTGTACACATTGTCCATTTTACTTTCTATTAATGTAAACATACACCGAACAAAGAGTACATAGTTTAATATGAAAAGCACTCCGACTTCAACCATAATACCATACGTATATACAGAAATCTGCACGCAAATGATAACAAATGGCGAACTAATCAAGATAATGGCCATCATTTCCACTACTTCACTAATAATCTTGTGTAGAACGCCTGAAAACACGTTCTCTATGATCCTCGGACACGCAATTTTATTAAGTAGAAAGTCAATTGGTGTTATCATTCATCCCTCGTTATAATTTAAAAAAAGTATCGTATCAATTTTCTTCACGTTGATTATTATCGACTCGTTGCATGCTGCAAGATTTTTAATTTATGCTTGACACATAATGTGCCAGGTTTTTTGCACCTCCTCTTCGTACAACATACATGATTAATTGCTTATTAATTTACTAAGTGCCCGCAATAAGAAAGTTTTTTAATTCCGCACAAATTGTGACGATAGATGCCATTAATCAAGCTGCTTTATTAAGGTTATGAATGTAAATTATTAAATTGCATGTAGGTATTGTGTTGATGGTAAATCATTTATGGCTATTACACGCCACACATTATTTTGAAAGGTAAATTGCGTTTAGAAAGTCAATAAAATGCTAAAGTTGTATTTGGGGATGAAAGTAGTAAAAAATTCTTCTTTTAAAATGTTGCATTATTTGTGAACTTTCCAAAATAATGTACACATGTACAGGGTGTTCCAAATTGGACACTTACGGAAACGCACTTTATTTTAAGATAAAAGATTCTAATCGTTTGACCGCTAGGGGACGTTTCTTGAATTTTATTTTGGAGTTTTTGAAAAAACCGTAAAATGTCCTAAAATTTGAGGTTCACTGTTATATTTATATTAAAATATTATTTACAATATTGCATTTTATACATTAAAATATTTATATTGCAGACATATAGGTTTCCATGGCGAACGAATGATGGCAGATTCTTAAAAACGACAATTTTTTGTGAATCGCGATGGATATTGAATTCTATATAAAAAGAGCCCAACCAATTATCTTTAATAATAAGAAAGTTATGGGGCATTAAGTAAATTGGCCAAATTCGAGAAACGCCCCCTAGCGGTCAATCGATTAAAAATCTGTTTGCCCCACTAATGTTCTCTTTAAAATTGGTCCACCCTATACATATTGCAATTTTGGTACGTCCACTTAAAAAGCTAACTTGATACCAATTCTCATTTACAGACCTTGACGGATTAGGGCAACAATGGGTGATTCTAAACCAATTTTTACAATAAGCCCCCCCTCTTCCAAAACGATTAGAAATCTGTTTGCCCCACCAATTTTCTCTTTAAAATTGAGCTCCAGACACTTAGGTCCATTTTTTCTATCTTAAAATTTTGGCTACAGGATGTTTGTTTCAAAAGGGCTTTGAGCATTAAAATATTTGCTTTATGTTTGTTAAAATGAAACGCTTCCGAGCTTGAGAATTCTAACGGAAGGGACTACTTAAAAAATAACTGGGAGGTTCAATTGCAGATAAAATCAAAATAAACAAGCCGTGTATAGTGTATAGTTAGCAGCAATAGAGTTTATCACTAACATATACACAATTTATAGCACTATTTATTACTTCGGCGTCGAAATTGCAACTGACTGAAATGCAATTCGATTTGCTTATATAGCAAACGCCCCCTCTTTCTCGAAAGATCTCGAATGCTTCCAAACACATCCTACTATTCTACAATGTTCTGGAACAAAACACGTCATATTTCTTGGAAAGATTGCGTCACATCAGCCTTCGTTCTTTATCGCTGATCACTAATATCTCGTGGCGCTTCGTTGGCTAGCGGGATTTCTGGAATATTCGCTACGCATCTACACCATCTCATAAATAAAGCCATCGCTTGATATGTTTAGAAATAATTGTCGTTTATTTATGCCATCGTGTGCAATTGCAGTATTTGTTTAATTGGTGTCCAATCATTCCTAATTTGAATTTGTTCGTTGCAGCTACGTTTACTTAAGAAAAACGATTAAATTTGAAAATTGTCTAAACAGATAAAGCCTGTCTGTTTACAATTTATTGAATATTTATTGTAGACTTAATATAATGCAAAATCCTGTCAATAAGCACTTTTATACAAATAAACCAATTTTCAATCCGTTCTGTAACGGGAGTCCTTTAATGGGGTTGATTTTTCTATGGTTGAAATTGAATTTCATTAGGGTAGCTAAGCGTTGGAGTCGATTAGGGTGCTTGTTATATACAGCTTGAATTTTTTCAGGTTTTAAGAGAGAGTAAATTTAATTAAAGCGCCTTGAGCTGTCGTAGAGCTCAGTATCGTTTTTTTAAAGAGAGCTCCACGAATCCTAGATAGTGGATGATTTAGCTGTCCAAGATTGAACAACTCATAGGGGACATTTACACAGCGTTTAAATAAGGTAAAATATTTATGGCTATTTGTATTCAGTACGGTGCGGTTTCTCCAAGGTTACTGTAACCGATTGGAATTTTAACGTTGATACAGTAATGAGAACTATTATTTAAAGACTTGGTCTAATGATTGTTGTGCATGTCGAATATGAAAGAGATTTTCCATTTTTAAACTGTACTATACAGGGGGTTTCATAATTGAATGTCAATATTTAAGGGGGCGATTTTTGGGGCCATTTTAAAAAGAAAACTTCATATAAACCTATGTCCTCAACGTCTTAACTTTTGAGATACAGGGTGGTAAAGTTTTCAAAAATAAATCATTTATTATTAATCTGTAATACCACTTTAGGTATTTTAATGAAATTTGGCATGTATGTACTATGTATCCAGAGGGATTTTTTAACGTACCACATTTTTTTAATTTCCACCAGTGGCGTTCGTACGGAATTTCACATGCCCATTTTGGCAGACATTGACGGTACGCCACTGATTTCTCTGAAAAAAATTATTCTTGAAATCCCCAATCATTTCTAAGCAAATCCCTTTGTTTATTTTCAATCCGATGCACGGTATTCGCTTAAAAACATAAAAACCTTTTATATGTAATAGTGGCTAAATTTGAGCTAAACCCGAACTCGAATATTCACGTTGTATAGTCCCCTTAGAAGAAAATTAGATGATTGTTTAAAGAGATTTTATCTTATAGTTATAGCATAATTATGTTAAATTGACATTTTAATAGGTTTGAGTAAGTAGGCTGTCGCTCTTTAACCGTGAGGGTAGATAAAGTGATCACTTTACCTGCAAGGGTTGATAAAGTGAAACAGAAGATTGAGCATTCTACATCTGTCATTCTTTTTCAAATGGGACGCGAATCACTATACAAAATGACATTGAGAACATATGACAATGCTGTTTCTATAGAAATAACCGCGACGTCAGAACCGAAGCTTGCTATTTTTGGTGTCTAAATCAGAATTGTCAGAAGCTTTACAATTATTTATATCGCCTCTGCATTAAAGCAAAGGTTTTTTTTTTGTACACGACGATAAAGGGAAACTAACCATCTCGTGAAAGTCACTCAATGATTAAAACATCCCTTAAGCGTCTTATATAATAAATAACTATTACTTCGTCGTTATAAAGTGAATGTTTTAGTTCGAGTTTAGCCCAAGTTTGTATCACGTATATGGACTATTTTTCCGTAAAAAATATTCAGGCTGACTGCTAAACATCCAAAAAGCGCCCACCAAATACTATAATCGAAATTGTGTTTAATCTAAAATAGTGACCACATTTAACCTTAAAAGAAAATTGAAATTCATATTATACAGAATGACCCATCGTAATTATAGGTTTTAATTCCTGTAAAAACGTTCGTAGTAGTGTGTCAGTTATTTCGGCCTACACATCAAAAATAATTACGGGACACGTAAATCTGGGTGATTTTACAAATAAACACAATGCTGGTTTATTTTACTTGAATCTGTATGTCAGTGCTTGTTTTTTCTTTTAGAAATGTTGTAAATGCGTAATTTTTTGTTTAAATTTTCGGTCAGCCCTATTTGTTTAGTTGAAGACGCAGTTGATCATTTTTATAATAAAGCTAGTAGCATTCTCACAATGCCACTACCTTTTTTAATGTATCGATTTGTGGCCACCATCCGAACTGGTGGAGAGATGTAGTAGCATGGAAACTATCAATTTAAAACAAACTGTATAGATTGTCTTAGGTCGAATATTACAAATTTGATCTCGGATATTTGTTGAAAGAAACCCTGTAGGTGTGAGGTGGGGCGGCGCATCCAAGAAACTATTGATATATCATGTTGACTAAAATTGTAAGCGCTATCTTTAATTACTAGATTGATAAAAGAAAGGAGTGAAATGAAAATAGAAAACGACGTTGTAATGTAATTAACGTTCTGTAATACGCGTGACAGATAGTGAGGAAAGTGGCAGATTTTATAGGTGGAAAAATGAATCTCGCCTTATAAAAGGTTTCATTTATTACAATGCCCCACCGCCTGAAGGTATAAAGAAACATTAATCGTCTTAAGTGGTTTTATTGTTGGCTTAATTGAGTAAGCCGAAGGTGATGAAACCAATACATTAACGGCCGTATTCATTTCTTTATTGAAAATGAGATGAGTTAGATTTTGGACGCCTTCCCCAATTAGTGAATTACCGGTGGATGTCGCGAGTCGAGCACATTTCATTTTGCGAGATAATGACTTTTTTTTGTTATAAAACAGGTTAATCAGCGGTGAACGTCTTCCGAAAGATAGCGGTAAACTTAATTTAAGGGATGAAAGCGATGAAGCCGGATTAGCCGTTCCAATCAGCCAATAACACAAATAAAACTTTTTATTTTAGATCTACCGCCACTAACCAAAATTTCGTGAACCTACCCTTCAAATTTCCGGTAGAAGCGTTAAAGTGCCTAACATCATCGGTAGATAATGGCGCTAATCATTTTCGTTGCCGAACCAAAACGATCGATTGCGGCGTTTAAATCAGGAATGTCGCGTTTACGTTTCATGTTTAAAAAACAAAGTCCGCCATTCGTTTTATAACCCCGGGAAAAAATTTGGAACAAGAGGAACACGATATAATGTTTTCAGATTTCCTTATCGTAATGCCTTATCGGAATTAGTTTATTTTCACCCTTTTGGAAATTAATTTTGCACGAATACTAAAATAAACACGCTTCGTAACGAAATTGAAATGAAATATTTCTATATTGCGAAAACACGGAAAAATGTAATATAAGCATCTTAATTATATTAGGTGTCCTTCTGCACTATTTTTAGTTAACCTAGTTTTTGCGTTAAAACCATTGATCTTCCGGGACGCTACAGATTTTTTTTCATTTGTAATGACCGTATGCATCTTTTGAAAATCATTTCATATAAACTCGTTTCAGTGGGAAAACGTTTAAACGTATCGCTTTTCATTCATTTTATGCTTTTAAATAGTTGCAAATCGCCCTTACTTGACTGTTTTAAATTGGTATGTATTTGATTGGTCAAAATCGATGTCATTGCAGCAAATCAGTGGTTAACAAAAAATATTTCAAAAGGATATCGGTAATACTTGCAGTTAAAACAGGAACATTAAGTAAATCTTTGGGTCTAATAATTGCTATGTAGGTCAGGAGGAAAATATCACGTGATGTCTTCTATCATGATGATACAAAGAGAAAACCAAAACGGAAAAAAAATTCGTTAAGTCGCTTGTGAGCAAGAGACGAAGAGTGCACTTTCAAATTTGTTTCTTCGATTTTAATAGCCCTTATGGACATTTCATGCCTTAACGAGAATACAAACATGAAATAATTTGACATCAATATCAAGTCTGTAAGTGGTGTAGTTCCGGAGCCTTTGTGACTCAGACAGACAGACAGACAAATAAAGAGCGAAAAAGTGCACTAAAAATCTAAAAGGAATATTCGACGTTAATTGAAATATTTCGCAAATCTCATTCATCACTTACCCCAAATTGTCTCGGTAATTTCGAAAACTAATTTACAAAGCAATGGTAGCTAATATCTCAAATAACACAGCTAATCTGAAGCATACTTTGTCATCAAAATCAAAATGAAAAGTTAGAAACTTAGAGGGATCAGTAAAGCCCTTAAAAAATATACGTATTAAGTAAAAAATGCTGCGATTATATTGTTTATACGCAAATACAGATCCGTAAAACTGTTTAATGGAGTACACCCACAGACATCAGAAGAAAGAAAAACCACTCCAAAGATACATAGTAACAGCCAAAAAACTAATCCCTTACGATAAGACGAAAGTCAGTAAAAGTAATGGCGTACCAAAGAAAAATTTGCATGTAATCAATGTGAAAGCAGAAACTTAATTGCGCGAGAAACCCCACTCGTAGGCAAAAGACGGGATAGAATTAGCGAAATACTATGGAATGCATCTGCACGACCTCCGTCGGCGAAACAAAGAATTATCGTAATAAGGACACTTGAAACAAATTTACTACAGGAACCACTTACGTTTAAACTAGTGGATTACAAAGAGGATACCTAGATGGCGTAAGAATTTAAATAACGAGAGTAAGAATACTAAATAAGAGTATTTAAATCAGTAATTTCAATCAGAAAATAGGGTTACAAGCTCATTATCAGAATAAAATAATCTAAACAGATTGTAGTCAAATTGCTAAAAAATGGATAAGGGCTGCATCGAAAGACAGACTCACGGTCTTATAAAATTATTGGTTTCTAGCACAGAATCGAGGTTCAGATGTTCCTGAATAAATACGAAACGAGTCGTTTGTATTGTTAAGAACTGCCTTTCATGCCTTAATAAGCTAAAGCGACACGCCCCACACTCGCATATAATCAAAGGTAAAGTAAGGCAGTTGGGTACCTGAAACCGTGTTAAGTTTTTGGTGGCAACATTTACTTTACGTTTGATTAAGCGAACCTAGGCAATGGTTCCGAGTTTTCTGTCACTTATTTAGATGTATGCCTACTAAGCATTTTCTACACTACTTGCACTATCTCTACACCTATCAGAACGGCAAATACCGAACCGCAACGTATTCAACCGACTCTCCACATTTCAATCATACAACTAATATATTCACTTTGTGTGCCATATTATGTTTCTCGATAAGTGTGGAGCCAGAAGGAGAGCTCACATCTTTTTTGTTGAATGTGCCCCTTTTAATTTCGATCTAACGATCGAACACATAAATGACAGTACTCAGGACCCATTAACTACGAGAACGCCGATTGGTACTGGGGCTTGAAATGTGTCAATTATAGAGGAGCTAACTTAATATAATTAATTCACTAGCAACCGGCGTCATTAGCAAACTTAATTCCATTTCCAAGTTACAAACACGCATGGTTTCCCGCCGCTTAATTTTCATGTATAATGAAGTACATATACAAATCTGTAACTCCGAATTTTAATTTATAAGTCCGTCCCTTACCAACCCCCCACCTGTTGTATTTATTCATATCAGACCACACGCAGTTTTATACAAGATTATAGCTACCTTAATATTATGTCTCTAATTCAATTAATTAGTGGTAAGAACTTACATTGTAGTGAATTATTCCTATAGTAGATTCACACTTAATATAATTAACAAATGCACATTTTTACATCTTTCCCCTATAAACTGGTGTGCTTGACTACCTCCCGAGAGCTTTCTTTACAAGTTAAATATCTATTCCGTAAGAACAACATAAACAATCAGGTATGTTAGAAACGTAAATTTTTTGCCTTTATTGCTTTAGTCTCATAACCGAATTTTGTTTATACCCCACCTCGTCATTAATTATTGGTTTATGGGTTTCAGATCGTAACTAGTGACTAGGACATGTTCGGCATATTAGTAATAACGAGGGTCATTTCTATTTTAAAACTCCAATAAATTATTGATTAACAAGTATCTATAAAGATGTCCACTTCAGTACTTTGCATGACCTCTAGTGACAGAAGAACCAAATGACATCGATAACATCACAGACAAAATATACAGATTTTTCTTTGACACTTGTAATTAAATCTTCCAACGACTCATCCCACGAAATTTGACCGAACGGGTACTGGCGCAGAAATTTTAAATCAATGTAACGCTTTCATAAAATTGTCGACTATACTTAAGACAACATGCGTAAAAATTCATTTATTCATAAATCTCCCGAACAGCCCCTCTGTTACCTTACTTCACTTATTTAAGCAATCCGCACCTTCACTCTCTTTATCCGCTTCGTTAATGACCGACGAAAAATGAACAACGTCGCCAAATTGATTCCCATATTCGAAGCACTTATCCCCCCCCCCCTCCCCCGCGTAAAAATTGCCGGAGAGAATCAAGACTTCTCGTCCTTTACAGTCACGTGTGTGGTGTGCGTGATGGTCCCTTTGGTCCCCAGTTCAGAAGAGATTTAATTCGGACCTTAAAGTTTACGACCCAATTTTTTAGTGGGCAACCAACACAAACTTACAATGTTTTATTACGGTTTTAAAATTGTGAAAAATGGTCAAATTAATTTCCGTTTCGCGCCGCAAACAGAGGAGGGCGGTAGGAAGAAAAGTTAATAGCAGTATACAGTGTGTCCCAGATCGGGTGGGATTGCATGGGTAACTTTGTTATTATCAAAGATAGAGAATTGGTTAAATGGGCAATGTTTTGCAGTTTTAGATGCTTATTTAAAATTTCCTTGTGGAAATTCAAAGTGTCGAATAGGTTCGATGTAAATTCAAAAAAACTAAAATTGGTCATTTCCTTGAATGTCTTATATCATCGAAAACATAAGAGATAAAAAAAAGTTTCATATAAAAGTTATTGTCTTTGATACGCCTAATTTAGATTTGATGTCAAAACAAAATTCAAGATGGCTACCTTTGAGGAACATTTACCAACTTCATAAAGTTAAATAGGCGCCATATTGGATTTTTAGATTATTTAATAGATTTTTTAATTCTCTTTTCAAAGAGCTATCATAGCATAAGATTGATAATAAGATACCAGTTATATCAACGATTTTTATATTTTAATCAAGTAGGCTATGATGAATTAAAACAAAACAAAACAAAATGTATTCGAGGCAACACAACAATGAAAATAATTACATCACGTGTGTAAAATACTGGCCATTATTAGTGAAACACACTTCAAGACAGTTTACTTTAGGCAACATGTTGCCATTGATACTATAACACGCCTTTAGAACGGCTTCGCGCAGTTGCGTTATTATTACCTATTAGTACCTATAGTAGCTACTTCCATATACTTTATTCTTTAATGTACAATGGACACAATTCGTTAATTGTGACCTGGGCAGCCAGCTCAATTGTTGGTAGGTACCACAAACCAACCCTTTCTGCGAAACATACGTTGTCTAGAAAATCCTTTAAGGAAGTTCATTGGAGAATTTGTAAATAATGGTGAGCAGTTAAAGTTCCATCGAAGATTAGCGGCCCAATTACATGACTTCCCATTATGTCATAAAATACATTTAAAACCCCACTTGATTTCGGCGAAAAACTACATGTAGGTTTTCCATGGGTTTTCCTGTGACGAGTGCTGTTCATTATGTCGATTTGAACACTCCACAGTTAGAAAAATAAGACTCATCTGTCCATATACTCGGACTCGTAAAACTGCAGTTAGTTTCGATATTCTTACGGATAAACCAGCTACAAAATGTGACTTGGGACAATGCATCAATGGTATGGTAATACATTGTGTAAAGTAAATCGAAGTGTCTTGAAATGTGTTTAACTGGATAATGGCATGGCATTTTTTCGAGGAGATAGTTTGTAGTTATACCAGCATTTTGTAGGTAGGTATGTAGGTATGGATAATATCATAGTCAATAAGTGAAGTCATAAAAGTCCAAATTTTTCTACGCCTACTTATATAAAATGTTGGAGGGAGTTGTAACGCCCAAACCCCCCTCCCGTGAGTGCGCCCCTGAAATTTTAAACATCTGATGTAATTACTTTCATCGTTTTGTTGCGTCGAATAGATTTTGTTTTGTTTTTTTTAAATTCATCATAGCCTACTTGATTAAAATATAAAAACCGTTGATATAACTGGTATCTTATTTTCAATCTTATGCTATGATAGCCCGTTGAAAAGAGAATTAAAAAATCTATCAAATAATCTAAAAATCCAATATGGCGCCTATTTAACTTTAGGAAGTTGGTAAATGTTCCTCAAAGGTAGCCATCTTAAATTTTTTTTTGACATCAATTCTAAATTAGGCGTATTAAAGACAGAAACTTTTATATAAAACTTTTTTTTATATCTCTTGTACTTTCGATGATATAAGACATTAAAGGAAATGACCAATTTTAGTTTTTTTGAATTTACGTCGAACCTATTCGACATTTTAAATTTCCAGAAGGAAATTTTAAATAAGCATCTAAAACTGCAAAACATTGTCCATTTAACCAATTCTCTATCTGTCATAATAACAAAGTTACCCATGCAATCCCACCCGATCTGGGACACACTGTATTTCTCAACATACATTTATATGGCTCAAAAGTTATCCGACTTTTAGGAGATCCTTATCTAAATATTGAATAAAGAATAAAGTGGTGTAATGCGAACGTTCGAGAAAAGAACTGTGAAAAATGTACAAATTCCTATTGGGTGTCAAGTATATTTATTCTAAGGTAAAGAATTTTCAATTGAAGCTGATCGTTCAAACAAAGAAGTCTGGTATTAGACGTTGTTTAGAGCTAGAGAGCCCGTAATAGAACTTTTATCTACTCGTTAACGTAAATAACTACAATTTACTGGAAGATTATCCCGAAGTGCACGAGGAGGAACAGCTGTGTTGGCGTTTTCACAAATTCTTATGAAAATACTTTATAACGGCTATTGGTACATTTTGAACGTACGCCAAGCGCAGCCAGCTATCGGTAATTTATCCAGCTTTTTTGTCTTTATACAGCAATGCTTTCTGTTTTTATATCGACGGAAAACATTTATTGAGCTTTACAAAACGGAATGTCGTTTCTTATTGAGAAAGGCGCATCTACTTTAATTGCCCCGATCAGGACGGAAACGCGTACGTATTAAAATTGTTGATTAAAGGTTGGAAGATTTACTACAACGTTTTCCTTTCGTAAATACGAATATACATTTGCATTTCTCGTAGTATTATTCTGTTTGTGTATAAAATATAGCCATTAGCCCGCACTCGATAAGGGAGCAACGGCGCTTTCAAAGGACACATTGAAGAGGAAATAATGTTTTCAAAATAGCATCCGCGTATCCGTTTTTCCATGAAGTTGAACGCTTTTCCATGCGTTCAACTTAGGCTCCCTCCGATATTTGCTAATGCAAACAGTTTTTACTTCTTTCTTTTTAGAATTTAACAGACTGATTGATCTTACGCGTGCCTTCGATCTTTTTTTTTCATCTACCACGTTGACAAAGCAGTTGTCCATTACATAAATAGTCGAAACGTCTTCGACATCCCTGTATATCGGCATTTGAAACCTGTAGAAATTATGGAACATTTCTAGGAATACGTAGGGGTAAGACTAAAGTTTCACTGATTTTCACTGACTCATTGGGTTTCTCGGCACCTGTAGGCCACGGAGACTTCTGTGGTTTGGGAGTAGTGAAACTAAATCGAATTTTGGTGTTTTCCCCTGACCTTTCTGTGTGCGTACTATATTTCATTTGTTCTTGTCTTTGCTTATGCACAAAACTCTAAGTTTCATTAATTACTTTCCCGATTGAGTCTTACGTCATAAATAAAATAGTAGATTGTGGAGGAGCTATCTTTCCTTAAGACCCAATTTACGTGGGCTGAGTTTTCTTAGGAATACACGAGGGAGAAATTTGTGGACAATTTCGGTGTACAAGGATTTCAAGGGATTTCCGGTAATTTCGAAAGATCTCGATGGCTTTCTCTGAAGGTTTGTAACAGGCGGTCGCTTGAAATTGAATTTTTTGCATCATAGAGAATATGCCGCTTCATAGGAAACGTGAACGAAAGTATGTCTTAAATATGAGCGATAACAAAGTGTCTATTTTCGAGATAAAATTGTAAAAAGGGCCTTCGGCACGCGAGCCGAGACTTTCAAAGAGTTGGCACGTGCGATTTATGTGGGGAAATTCTATCGCATAATTGCGACTATTTCGCGTGTTTTTAAAACTTCGATTACATCGTTGAGAAACATTTAAACGAAGTCGATTGTGTGGCAAAGTATGACCTACCGACGAGTTTAACTTTACTCAAAAAAGGACTGGCAGCTTGATTCGTAGTAAGGTAGTTTATTTACGAGTGATAAAATTTACGCGAAGGACCATTTTCGAATCGGAGACGCGTCTTCCAAATAAAAGAACGGGATTAAATAAACATCAAAACATTCTTTTCGAATCGGTAACTAACGACTGGTTAAAATCAAGTTCCTTAAAGTCGAGTGGTGTCATTGGACAACGCATTGTGCGATAAATAAAATTTTGCATACTACAGCAGGGAATTTAGAGCCAAGAAGGGAAACTTCCAAAGTTTTCCGACGATCGAAAAATAAAAATACAAAAGTTGAAATCCTGAAAACCAACCCCCGTATAAACATCATCCCATCCCAAAACAACAATCGATGCATTCACCCATAAAATGTATCCGCCCAACATTAAAAAAAAACAATAAAAATCAATGTAGGTACCAAAAAAATACTGGCATATTCTAACTATTAACTCAAAGTATCTCCAAAATTGAATCACATTTATTACACAAAATATTCTCATATACGAATTGCCCCATACGAGTACGTTGAACTTCCCAAAAAAACTTCAAAACTGCAAAAGAATAAAGTCAATAATGATCGATTAAACTAATTACTGAATCTTAAAACAACGTATAGTTCCAAGTACAAGTAAAACCGAGTTATTAAGAAGTAGAGATAGGGATTTATGTGTATTGTTTTTCCCTATGTCTACTTTAAAATGACAAAATCTCTTCTGAAGGGCGCCTAATTTTATCCAACCAAAATAACTTCTTAAAAGACGATCTGGTTGTCATATTAATTAATTTGAATATGCTGTTTTGACTTCTATATTTTTATTTTCGTTCGGGTGCGATGTATTCAATTTCAGAAAAAGTTGGTATTGCCAATTGGTTTATTGGATTTATTTTCTGTTAAACCAAAACAACAATATTCAAACTAATTAATATGGCAGCCAGATGTTTATTTGTTTTAAGCAGTTATTTTGAATGCATAAAATTAGGCGCCCTTCAGAGATTTTTTGTCTTATAAAAGTAGACATAAGGAAAAACAATACACGTAAATGTCTACTTCTAAATAAATATAACTGTGTAAGGTAACTCTTACCTTGAATATAAAGTTAAACGTTGACGCCAAGAAGTCCAAAACCTGAAAACAGTCAAACAGAAGAACTTCCCAAGCCGCAGGGCCCTGTTTGTAATTAGTAATAATAATAATATTAATAATACAGTTTATTGTGTTAGAATTGCATTAACTTTTCATCAAACATTTTTAATTGGAATCTATAGCATCAAACTAAAATCGAAGTTTATAAATTCATCCGATTAAATTCTCGATTGGATAGTGCTTTGACGGTATCCGGCTAGTTGATTAATGCCTGAAGGGCCTCTCTCGACTCGTAATTACCATGGTACAATAAGACAAGGCATGCCTATGCGCATGTGCTCGAGACGTAATTGGGATAACTGGCATCTCCCACTCAATAAAGTAATGGGGTCTGTGTAGTCCTGCCAGTTAATAAAACTGTATCTCCTTTACGGATGTGATAAGATTTGTTCAATCTTAAACTTACAAAGTATCAATTATTCCATAGAAATATTTAAAGTTACAATAAAAATATGTAAGTAAAAAAGTAAAAATTATATTCACGTTTCCATATAAGGACGCGACCTTTAGCGGCAATAAAAAAAACTTCAAACGCTGATTAAATTTCTGAAATAAGTATAGTAAGTGGTACGTTTAGCTTCTCTGTTTCCTGGAATTTATTTTTAAATGCATCCAACAATAAAGGGTCATCTTAGTCTGTTGTCACACAAGATTTCCAAGAATTTAAAATGTGTCCAGTGCAATATGTTGCAACTATAATTACAATTATAAATCGAATTGCAAACAGAGTTCCAAGGACTTAAAGTGTGCCCAGTTTAACTATGGAACTAATAAATACAGTTTGAAAAAGTATATGTTAATACACACAAGAATTCTAGGTTTGTACAGTGTGCACTGTGTGATTTTACAATAAATTATACATCCAGTTTCAAAACCCACTTGTGATTGAAGCAGAAAACTTAGTTAGTTAGAAAGTAACGTAAAACGTGTATGGAACTTGGACCCTAAAAGAAATCAAAGGTAACCCCTCTTCTTTGGTGACTTATAATTTACGTACCTCTTATATAAGATCTCAATTTCCATTGGTTCAGCACCATAGCTTAAAATATGAGTTACGAAAAGGTTTGCTATACTCCGTTCAATAGTTATTGTCCAAGTAGGTAGCCCTGGAATTTTGTTTTTATGTTTAATAAAATTAAAACTCCCTATCAGAATCAGCTGCGAAGTACAGGAACTATTTGAGGTTAAACGTACAATGTTGTCAGTGCTTTCACACTTTGTTTGCCACTAGACCTAATATGTTTGAATATCGGCGTCATGGATTTTTACTAAGCAAATATGCCGAAAATAATAAATTCAGATGCGAAAATGCAAATTTTAAAAGCCTACAGGCATTACAAAACAGACAGGCCAGACCTAAGGAATGCGGAAATCTTAGCCCGGCTTAGTGACATTTGGGATGTGAGTATTTATGCATTGAACTTAACTTTCGGTCTAATTTTGGGGTTTGTACTATTCTAGGTATCAGAAAAAACCATTGAAAGAATTATCCGGCTGGATACTTTTGAATTGAAACCTTTTGACCCACGACCTAAAACTTATATTATATATAAAAATTTTTCATTTCGGGAAGATTTGCAAGGACGGATTTGGAATTATCATTCGAAAAATGAACACTTTACTTTGGCTGACTTACTAAGGGACGCGCGGGAAAATTTTGATTTTGATAAGGGGAAAACTACATTATACAACATTCTAAAATCAATGGGTTATAAATACAAACACGTAAATGGACGTAAAATTCTCTGTGAACAAAAATATGTTGTTGCATCCAAAATTACATTTTTGAGGAAATTCTTGCAATACCAAAATTCAAGTGAAAATTTAACATTCGTGTATCTGGACGAAACTTGGATTTTTCAAAATGGTTCCAGCGTCCGAAAATGGGTACACGATTCTGAAATTAAAAGTAATCCGTCTAAAATTAAATCAAAAGGGAGCGTTTTACTGTTTTGCATGCGGGGTCTCGTTTTGGATTTTTGGAAGGGTGTAATCATTTACAAACTTCAAATAGTAACGAGGTAGAATCCATAATTTCAAACAGTTCCAAGATTGGGCTACTAGTTCAAAAGTTACAGCCCTTTGAATTTTTTTTCGAAATTGGTTTCTAGTCTATAACTTTTGATTGAGAAGTCTGATCGAAAAAGTACGAATTGTTTTGGATTCTACGCACCAAAATTAATAAGAAAAAGTGTTTTCCCGAGAAATTTTGGTGCAGTCGATTTTTGGTAAAAAAGGAAGGTTATACACTGCCTTTTTTTGAGGCCCGAAAAAAAATTGTCTCAGATCGACCCGGAAAAAAAATTTTCTTATAGAATGTGGCCTGTAGAATCCATAATTTCAAACAGTTCCAAGATTGGGCTACTAGTTCAAAAGTTACAGCCCTTTGAATTTTCTTTCGAAATTGGTTTCTAGTCTATAACTTTTGATTGAGAAGTCTGATCGAAAAAGTACGAATTGTTTTGGATTCTACGCACCAAAATTAATAAGAAAAAGTGTTTTCCCGAGAAATTTTGGTGCAGTCGATTTTTGGTAAAAAAGGAAGGTTATACACTACGACTGATCGACCCGGAAATTTTTTATGAGTGGCCTGTAGAATCCATAATTTCAAACAGTTCCAAGATTGGGCTACTAGTTCAAAAGTTACAGCCTTTTGAATTTTTTTCGAAATCTAGTCTATAACTTTTGATTGAGAAGTCTGATCCGAATTGAATTCTACGCAAAAAATAAGAAAAAAGAAATTTTGGTGTAGTCGATTTTTGGTAAAAAAGAAGGTTATACACTGCCTTTTTTTGAGCCCCGAAAAAAAAATTGTCTCAGATCGACCCGGAAAAAAATTTTCTTATAGAATGTGGCCTGTAGAATCCATAATTTCAAACAGTTCCAAGATTGGGCTACTAGTTCAAAAGTTACAGCCCTTTGAATTTTTTCGAAATTGGTTTCTAGTCTATAACTTTTGATTGAGAAGTCTGATCGAAAAAGTACGAATTGTTTTGGATTCTACGCACCAAAATTAATAACAAAAAGTGTTTTCCCGAGAAATTTTGGTGCAGTCGATTTTTGGAAAAAAGGAAGGTATTACACTGCCTTTTTTTTGCCACGAAGAAAAAATTGTCTCAGATCGACCCGGAAAAAAATTTTTCTTATTGCACGTGGCCTGTGAATCCATAATTTCAAACAGTTCCAAGATTGGGCTACTAGTTCAAAAGTTATAGCCCTTTGAATTTTTTTTCGAAATTGGTTTCTAGTCTATAACTTTTGATTGAGAAGTCTGATCGAAAAAGTACGAATTGATTTGGATTCTACGCAGCCAAATTAATAAGAAAAAGTGTTTTCCCGAGAAAATTTGGTGTAGTCGATTTTTGGTAAAAAAGGAAGGTTATATATACACTGCCTTTTTTTGAGCCCCCAAAAAAAAATTGTCTCAGATCGACCCGGAAAAAAATTTTCCTTATAGAATGTGGCCTGTAGAATCTATAATTTCAAACAGTTCCAAAATTGGGCTACTAGTTCAAAAGTTACAGCCCTTTGGGTGGTTAATCAATTACTTCCATCAGGCAGCTGCTCTAAGACTAAAAGATTCCCCAAAGAATAGGAGGCTACCCGCCGTAAATAAGATTAACAGAAATGTACTGATCATCAAACAGCACAGACGGAAAACAAAAGACCCAAGGAAGAACATTCCAATGGCACCGTAGAAGCAAGAACTACACTCAAGCGCAGTTAGGTATCTAGCTATTACTAAGCATATAATTGTAAATATATAACAGCCTTTTGAGATTTATAATGTTCATTAGAGCCATTTGCCTACTCAATAAAGTATGACACGTATTGAGCAAGTTGTTTCTCATGAAATTTATACGTATTAATCTATAACAAAATTACCACAAAATCCAAAACTAAATCTGGCAACTAGGTTTTGCACATTGACAGGAAATTATCATTTTGTATAAAATGGACACAACCTAATGAGTGACAGCACATATACACAGTGAATTTCATCACCCTCACATGGCCTACTACTTGTACAATAACTATTGAACGGAGTACCTATATGTACCATTTACTCTTCATTCATTACTTGGTGAAAAAAAATGTAAAAATTCCGTAAAGTTTATCGTGATTTCATTAGGATTTTGCGACCGACGGTCGAAGCACAATTGAAAATTGAAGGCCCATTCATTTAATAAATAGATTGCGTTAAATTGTCCGTAGTAAATAATGACGCGATTAAAGAAATTCTAAGAGCATTTCAATAGAGCAATCGGGGAAATAAAGGGGTTAAATGCTGAATAATGCGAAATAGTTAACTCGAGTTTCAGATTTGCGTTTTTCATCAATGTTAAAATCTAGTTAAAGTGTGTCACTTGGGGCCCTTTAATGACTACATCAGCTTGCAGTTATCTGATTATGCTAATGCCAATAATGACAAATGGCTGAATGCGACGTTAACGATGGAAACGGAACTAGCTCTCGAGTTGGAAATAGTCGACGGCGGCGTCGCTAGAGGCAGAGAAAATTCGCACTCTAGTTAAATTATTCATTTGCGCGCCATACACGACGTCATGTAAGTAAGTTTGGAACATGGGCGATATTTTTGTTTTGATTGCGAAACGGAAAAGCCCGCCCTCTCGTCGGAAAATATCACAGAAGCCATGAAGATAAGGGCAAATTAGCCATTATGTAGATTGCTCACGAAATAGAAAAAGATGTAGTGCCAAACGGATATAGAAAACAAGAAAATAAAATCGGAAGTAAAATGCGAACATACGCGTTTTACACGTATGAAATTGGAGTTGTAAACACAGGAGAACAGATGACACTGTCCATAAAAATCTAATCCTATTAACTCGTCCCGAAACTTTTCCGGCGCCTCGAATTGCGAAATGGAAACGGCAATCTGTACGAATGCTAGCTTAAATTGCACGTCCAATAGAGATGGGGCGTATTTTTCTAAGGCAAACTTTTTAATAAAACATATTTTTTTTTCTTCCACCATATCGGCTAGGTAAAGTTCGCCCACCCCCGCGACGACAAACGCGGACACTGTTGGGGCGATAAGATAACAAAAATAGACGGATGGAACTGGTGTTCCTGCGACAACAAAATAACATATGGAAAATGTCGCCAAAGCGGAATGAATGTGGACGGGTGAAAAATCGCAAAAGCAAAGTTTGGAAGAACGCGCTCATACAGGAAATAACGACATGAAGATAAATGCGATCGAGAAATATACCAAATAATTCTTGATGGATTATTTAATGGTGAATGCGGTTACGAATGGTTCCAGGCTCCAGACTTTTGCAAAATAAATCTCGCAACTTTTTTGTCCAAGATATTGACATTTTTAAACACCACGGTATGAATTAACAGCGCCGTTCTAGCGTGTTTATGCGAAAAGATAAATATAGAAGTAACTGCAATAACAATTTCTCAGGAAGACATCAAGACTTAAAATAGACATTTAATTACAGTTTATAATTATAATTCCTTGTTTATTACAATTCCATTTACGTTCATGTCAAAATGAGAACGTTTTTATATGCGCATGTTTTTCCGTCGGATGTCTATGCTCATTCAACACTGCAAAAAGGACGAGATTTAAATTATTTTATAATTGTGCAAATAGCACAGGGTCGTCACTTTACACTCTCAATATTTTGAAAAGAAAGGTATAACTTTTTCACATGGAGAATTCGTCTCCAAAAAATTCAATGCAAAGCTCGTTGTCAAAGTAAAAAAGAATGACATCGGAAAAGATTAAAATTCGTGAATTCTAATTATAATAATTTTTATTAATCCAATAGATCACAATTTCTTAAATCAAATTAAACATAGTTTGTAACAAATAAAACAAGTACCAAAATCTAAGAAAACAGACATTGGAAACGATTACCCTATAACGCCATATGTAAAATACAAATAACTCTTATTTGCCCCTCTGAATAATGATGGTTGTAACATGCTGGTAATACAACCAAAGAAGAATTTTAGATTGGAATTAACAAAACAATTGCGCACTATTAAGTAAGTACCGTATTGACAGTACCCGCGCCTTTTTTTCCCTTAACCTATACCAATCAGGGCCGAATGCGATACAATCGTCACTTGATGCGGCACAGTTGTCTTTTCGCCTTGAACGAAACTCGTAACTTTGTATCCATATACGAAAACAAACATTTCCAAAAAATTAAGTTCTTTGGAAAAATGGCCTCTTTTAAGGGGTAGCAAATTTTACTTTGTTGGTTAATTATACTTAAAGAGGTCACTTGCAACCCCTTATACAAGAACGTAAAAATTCAACCCCTAACAGTTTAAAAATTACGCATTTTTAATGGAAATTTTCTTTTACCATACGCACTTACCCTCTGCAAGGGGTGTTTCTTTTGTAGCGAATCAAATTTTTGATTTTTTTGGTTAATTATACTTAAAGAACCCATTTGCAATCCTGTATACAAGAACATAAAAATTCAACCCCTAACAATTTGGAAATTACGTATTTTTAATGGGAATTCATTCGCACTTACACTCTGCAAGGGTTGTTTCTTTTGTAGCGTACCTAAATGTTTGTTTCTTTGGTTAATTATATTTAAAGAGACAAGAACATAAAAATTCAACCCCTAACAATTTGGATATTACGTATTTTTAATGGGAATTCTTTTTTACTATACGCACTTACACTCTGCAAGGGTTGTTTCTTTGGTAGCGTACCAAAATTTTTGTTTCTTTGGTTAATTATACTTAAATAAACAAGAACATAAAAATTCAGCCCCTAACAGTTTGGAAATTATGTATTTTTAATGGGAATGCTCTTTTACTATACGCACTTACACTCTGCAAGGGTTGTTTCATTTGTAGCGTACCAAAATATTTTTTTCTTTGGTTAATTGTATTTAAAGAGACAAGAACATAAAAATTCAACCCCTAACAATTTGGAAATTACGTATTTTTAATGGGAATTCTCTTTTACTATACGCACTTACACTCTACAAGGGGTGTTTCTTTTGTAGTGTAGCAAAATTTTTGTTGCTTTGGTTAATTATTCTTAAATGGACAAGAACATAAAAATTCAACCCCTAACAATTTGGAAATTACGTATTTTTAATGGAAATGCTCTTTTACTATACGCACTTACACTCTGCAAGGGGTGTTTCTTTTGTAGCGTACCAAAATGTTTGTTTCTTTGGTTAATTATATTTAAAGAGACAAGAACATAAAAATTCAACCCCTAACAATTTGGAAATTACGTATTTTTAATGGGAATTCTCTTTTACTATACGCACTTACACTCTGCAAGGGATGTTTCTTTTGTAGCGTACCAAAATGTTTGTTTCTTTGGTTAATTATACTTAAAGAGACAAGAACATAAAAATTCAACCCCTAACAATTTGGAAATTACGTATTTTTAATGGAAATGCTCTTTTACTATACGCACTTACACTCTGCAAGGGGTGTTTCTTTTGTAGCGTATCAAAATGTTTGTTTCTTTGGTTAATTATATTTAAAGAGACATGAACATAAAAATTCAACCCCTAACAATTTGGATATTACGTATTTTTAAAGGGAATCCTTTTTTACTATACGCACTTACACTCTGCAAGGGGTCTTTCTTTTGTAGCGTACCAAAATGTTTGTTTCTTTGTTTAATTATATTTAAAGAGACAAGAACAAAAAAATTCAACCCCTAACAATTGGAAATTACGTATTTTTAATGGAAATGCTCTTTTACTATACGCACTTACACTCTGCAAGGGATGTTTCTTTTGTAGCGTACCAAAATGTTTGTTTCTTTGTTTAATTATATTTAAAGAGACAAGAACAAAAAAATTCAACCCCTAACAATTTGGAAATTACGTATTTTTAATGGAAATGCTCTTTTACTATACGCACTTACACTCTGCAAGGGGTGTTTCTTTTGTAGCGTATCAAAATGTTTGTTTCTTTGGTTAATTATATTTAAAGAGACATGAACAAAAAAATTCAACCCCTAACAATTTGGAAATTACGTATTTTTAATGGAAATGCTCTTTTACTATACGCACTTACACTCTGCAAGGGATGTTTCTTTTGTAGCGTACCAAAATGTTTGTTTCTTTGCTTAATTATACTTAAAGAGACAAGAACATAAAAATTCAACCCCTAACAGTTTGGAAATTACGTATTTTTAATGGGAATTCTCTTTTACTATACGCACTTACACTCTGCAAGGGATGTTTCTACTGTAGCGTACCAAAATGTTTGTTTCTTTGGTTAATTATACTTATAGAGACAAGAAAATAACAATTCAATCCCTTACAGTTTGGAAATTATCTATTTTTTAATGAGAAATTTATTTACTATACGCAGTTACCTTACCCTCTGCAAGATGGCGTATCAAAAATTTTTTTGGTTAATTATCTTAAGGGTCAATCTTGCTAGTCCTTCAATTGCTTATTATGTTGTTGGAAAGCGACATTCAATCCCGTAAAATATGTCGAGAAAAAAGTGCTTAAATTATTGACCACTAAGATTAAATCTTTGTTTGATCTTCATAACCCTAATAAAGTTGTCTGCAAATTCCCCAAATACTTTCGATACATTTCGAAAACGCAATGGTAGGGAAGCAATCGTAGTACCGCATGTCCATATCCGAATGCCATTTTATCAGCAGCATACCTTTTTGAAGGTTAGTTTCTGAAATAACAAATTTGTAGTCTCGAAACCTAAACTATTACTACGATTAGTACGATGCTGCATGGGATTTGGCTTTGCTCCGTAAAATTCGTTCTGCTGGTTCATTTGAAACATAACGTGTTTTGTAAAAAGTCGGTAATTGCGTACTTTGACATAATTATATTTAAACTCCTTAGAAGCTCCAGTTCCGCAAGATTTTGATATTTGCCTTAGTTTAATCGGATTCCGTACCCACCTAATCCAAATTGTAATCAGCCCAATGTGATCCAGATTTTTGCACAAATTATTCTCTACGCTTTAACGATACCTACATAATACTTTCGTTATTATGGAAGCGTAGGGTTGTTTTCCGACGTTAAACCGCTTGTTACCGGGTAGTATTCACGCACCACGCTCCGTCAGCCGCCCCTATTCTTTATGCCTCGCTGATCTAGCACGCAAAATTATGAATGCAGTCCCTATCTCAATTGTACCACCTTACCAATATATACCGTCAAGTCGGACGTTTAATTATAACCCCCTCCCTTACCCGTACAAAATAACCTAAAACTGTCAGAACTGATATTTCTCTTTACGATTATTACATCTCACGCGCGGCGTTCGCGAAATACAAAAAATAAACTTCTCCTTTAGAATTAGCGAAACGCCCTAAGGTCTTGCCGGCATCAATCTCTAAGATTAGACACCGTAAGGATATAATCCTAAATATATTTTCATATAAAACGGCCGAAATGACTTTCCAAATTTATTGTCACAGTTATTTCTGGAGAAGATAAGATTTTATGCTATTCTAATATCACGAAACTAAAGTAGCTTTTTTATGTGTGATAAATTGCCGCCCTTAAGATGAAAACGTCTAAAGTATCTTATTTTTTTGCGCGGTATAAATATTATACAATACGGATTAGGTAATTATTCACTCGGGGATGGCGATATAAGCTTATCCTCGGTTACCAAAAAATGATTCCCGTCAACTCATACTCATTTCTTTTGGTTTTTGTGATTATTGCATGAAAATGTTCTTAATGAATTTGGCTCGGGATGTTCGTCTACAAGAAAAAGAGGAAACTCATCGTGGAATGTTCACTTAAAAAATTTCGCCCTCAGGCTATTATGTAGTTGTACCGTGTACCGTACAGGTCAGGTATGTCAGGGACCATATTTTCCTTCTTCCTTTACTTTGGCCCTGTCTTAATATTTTCTCCATATCGTTTATGTTCACATTAAGTAATGGACATTCTTGGTTCAGTCCAGAACATTTCAGAGTCCTTCCCAATTATCCTTACCCTCATTATATGTTTATTGTCCATTTTCCATACCTTTTTACTGTGTCAGACGGTGCTTTTAAATCCATGAAATTCAATCCAATTCTTTTTCCACCAATCATGATCATACCATTTCAGTCAATTTTTCTCACTCTAATTACTAATACAATATATATTTAGAGTGCTAGTCCTCACGCCACACCATCCTTACTGGGGTGCCTAAATCAGCTGCCCACTATGAGTCAGACAATGTTGGTTTTTATCTGCTCATGGTAATCCACTGTACTCTGTTTTTTTATGAAGGGTGTTATTCTTCTAGCCTTCCCCGACTAGAATTGGCTTTAGTCATGTCATAGGGGAACAACCTGTAATACAGTAAAAGCTGGATAAGAATCCGTTGAAGATTTCCATGTGGGGATGTTACGGAAGTGGTTATATCGGAACTTACTTCGGAATCGGGTTGGAACTTCATAAAACACGCTTCAATTTGCTTATGTAGCAACGCGTCTCATCGGCTTTCGTTTCTTATCGCTGATGACTAACCTTTTATGGCGCCTCGATGGCGGCTGCTGGCGCCCCGATGTCTGGGATACTCGCTACAGTACTTTTCATATCGTCACTACGATTATATACAGCCGTAATTTTCGCGAATATTAATAATTATACGAGATCTAGAATCAACCCTTAAAAGTTAAGCAATAACGAAATGTCTAAATATATTCGAAGTTTAAATAAACCCTTACAAAAGTACCTAACAAATATTAAGCGAGTAAGAGAAACGACTTTTCCTTTCACATTTGTAAATGTCATATTGAGTTAGTTGTTCTTAGTCAGAAGATGAAATTTCCCCGAGATAAATCCACTTACGCGCCTCTAAAGAAATTCTGAGCACAACGGTCGTTGCCATGCTATTACTGCTTAACCGTTAACTAAAATATATATTTATAGTGAAAGAGAGCTGCGGAGAGATTTTCGCAAAACGCACTTGAGTACTGTTAGCGTGCGGTATTACATATTTTGGAAACTGAGCAATTTATAGCGTCGAAACTGGGCGCTGTAGCACTTTGAGCGTTAATGTGATTCGCGGTTTCCAATATCGAACCCATTAGCAGTCGCATCACAGGCTGCAAATGTAACTAGATTAGCATCTATCTCTCTCTCCTTTGTAGTTTCTGCGGTAACTGGCTTTCTATGCGAATTCTCCACTCTCAACTTATACTACATGTGACACTCGCGATCCACCCCCTCGAAATTCCTTTAGTTAAGGGTGGCAAAGATTATTGCATTAACATACTAATGGTAATGAATGATGATTTCCAAATTGATTTTTTCTTTTGGTTGTCGGACAACGTTGGTTTGATATCTGATTTCGATTAATCAGTGTACAGCTCTCGATTAAATTACCGCAAACCGTATGATGTCACTTCTGCTAGCATTAGAAGTAATCCATTTCCGTTAATTTACATGAATGATCTACAAAGTACGATCAAACGTGCTGGAAAGACGGCCTACTGAACCGAAGCTTTTGTTGTAGGTAATTTTGCAGAAGCCTTTCAGAAACAACATTATCTGTCACATCTGGAAAGTGGCCCAACGTGCTCAGTAAACAACAAACGAAAGAGCAATAACGACATAAATCTAAATTAACACGAGCATAAAACTTCATTTATCAAAACGTAACGAAAACGTGTTACAATCCTTTAGAAAGTTCGGGACGCGCGCGACGTAAACCATCATCGCCTCACTTATGAATATCAACACGGCATAATCCATCATAATCTAGTCTGGAGAGAGCTACACATGTATAATGGAGTTTACAAGCCCGAGAACAGAATCCGTAATTGATTTATCCGAACTCGCGAGCCTCAATACGGCAAACGTGCCATTCAAACACGCACGAGATGTCTCTAACCGACCTATCTGTGCTACATATAAATTTGGACCAATCTTTTTATCTCGATTTTTCCTTAAAACCACCGGAGACGACTTTATCTGTAAGACAACGGACGCTTATTTCCAAAATTCGAGACGATATGCCGAACTCAATATTTGCTCTTTTACTTTACGTTATATCAGGAAGTGGCAACAACTTTCCTATTATGAACAGTCATTTTTTCCTTCAGACGTGTATTTTCATAGGGAAACGGAAAATCTAGTATGGACACAGGCCATTGAAATGTTAAGATGGCACTGCTTTTGCTCAAAACCCGCCGCATTAACGGCCAACTAGCTCGAGGGGTGGCGTTAAAGCAAAAAGGCATGACAGATTTTACAGTTCGTAGGGCATAAAAATCTTACCTAAGGTTGGGCGCCACCCAGTTTCTTTGGATGATAGAAAACGATTGCAATTTTCCACAACTAGATGGTTTATTACCAAACAACTTGTTACCAAAATTAAACTTGACGTTAGTTTCCATTAATTTATAATCATCTGTAAAATCGCACCGATAAAGAAGTGTGTCCCATTAAAATAATAATAATGATGTAGTCGCTAACGTAGGAAACGCGCTCTTTTCCAACGCTTCCACCAATTCACTCTAAAACAAAGAAAATAAACAAGGAACCCAAGTAAATCCACTCGGTAATTAAAATTACGATTGCTTGAGGAGACAACACAATATTTGTATATAGATCCACGATCGAATATTTCGTTTGCAAGGCGCCGAAAACGCGTACCCAAAATCATGACACCTTTAAACTCGAATCAATAGGGTAATGACGACACATTCTTTCGAACACATAGGTTTAACCTACCCCCAATTAATAAGAGGGTAGCCTAGGAAATAATAATACTAATACGGCAACAGTTGAAACTTAAATAGGTTCAAATTTCAAATTGAAAAATGCTATCACGCACGTACAATATGTTTAAGGGATATTGCCGTACTTACGTATGCATCCATTTTAAATTCAAATTATAGCCTCCAAGATGAGAGAAAAGTGAATCCCGATCCAAATCAATTCGAGATCACACCAAATCGGGTTAATCGCCAGTAATAATACTTAAGCAATTTTGCAATTAAACCGTGGCGCATTGAATTAACATGCCAGAAGGTATTTGAATATTCCAAATATCCATAGAATGTTCTATAAATATGTACGTTCGTCTGGCATATTCCAAGGATATTCAGCAATGAATATACCGAAAACACACTATTAATATATTCCTTGATTTTTCGGTGTGAATAGCTATTCATTCCCTTCCCTTGCAGTAATCTCAGATATTGTGTTGACTTTGTACACACGGTTTCATACCCTGAATTGATAAACGCCGGACATGTCAAAGTGCAATTGCACAAATAGCAAGGATAATTAACGTAGAATTGGATCTAGAAATCAAAAACAAAAATCCTGTAAAGAAATCTCACATCACATTCTTTCGAACACATAGGTTTAACCTACCCCCAATTAATAAGAGGGTAGCCTAGGAAATAATAATACTAATTCGGCAACAGTTGAAACTTAAATAGGTTCAAATTTCAAATTGAAAAATGCTATCAGGAACGTACAATATGTTTAAGGGAAAATTGCCGTACTTACGTATGCATCCATTTTAAATTCAAATTATAGCCTCCAAGATGAGGGAAAGGTGAATCCCAATCCAAATCAATTCGAGATCACACCAAATCGGGTTAATCGCTAATAACAATGTGGCCCATTGAATTTTTCAAAAATGGATGTCGTAAATGTTCTAGAAAGGCACACGAGCGCTCTGGAAAAGGCCGACGATTTTGATGCCTTTTAAAATCTCTTTCCAACAATATTCTATCGGTTGAGCTGGGTCCTTTCCGAGTCTCTGAGTACATTCCAGATAATTTAGACATTTAGCTATATTTAAAAAGGACCTAGAAAGTATTGAGAAGATCCACCAAGTCTCTGGAAAGCACTTGAGCGACTCGCGTGCGCTGGAAAGCTCTGCTGTGGCCCTAATGCCCTACCGAGATAGCGTGTTTACGCAGGGCGTAAATAAGAGCAGACAAATATGGAAAGCAATTTAATTTTGGTTTTCCAGAGCCTTTTCCAGAACGCTCTAACGTCTTTTCGGTGAGCCATTGGCCAATATACTTATTAGGAGGTGGTTGACGTAAGACTTTATTTTTATAAGTCTGTTTTGTGACGTATGGGTGACGTGAGCTCTGTAACGGCACAGGCGCCAATTACCAATTGCAACATTGCAACAGGGGAACAGTGAATACGGGCCCTTGTATGCTTCGAGCTCGTGTTGAGCGGAACACCGGTAGTTGCGGCACTGTATCTGATGCATATTCGCGATCCCTGAAGCATTTTTTTAAACGTTTGATCGAAACAGTCGCCAAATCTGGACTTGTAAAGTGGATGTGGTAATTCTGTGCGATAATGGCTTGAACATGGCGAGACATAAATTCTGATTTCATAAACTTCACATTAATGATTTCGTTTTCCAACTGTAACGGTAGCTCTAAATTCGCATTGAAATTTTTTTCGAAATTTCGTTGTGAAGTTAGAAATGAAATTTCTAAGGGTAGAACAATTTGCGTATAATAGAAATTTTATAGGGCGTCGAAAGGATTTGATCAGTGGAATAGTATTTGTAAACCGTGGGGGAAATGAAGCACGTTTTGTCTGCGCCGTTGAATTCTATAGACTCCTTACACGATTAGCAATGTTAGAAAAAAAAATCCAAACTAGGAAATTTTTGACATGCTGGTTGTTATCAAAACGTGTATCGAGATTCTTTTACAGTCTAACTATCAAATGTACAAATGATATATTAAGGGTGGTTCCTTTTAACTGGAATGCACTGAGAAATAAAACGTTTTGCAATACAAGCAAAGTGGGGAAATCATTTTTTAGGACAGAAGAAGCAATGAATAAAACAAATAAAATAATTTCGAAACTGACAATCATATAGGTTATAAAATTACGCTTTTAAATCCCTTATCCCCAAAACAAGAGCTGTCTGAAAAAAATTTTAATATTGAATACTGACATTTAGTGAATTGAGGAAAGTTATGCTACTTTTACATTTCTTTCTAGGAATTCTAAAATTATCCAAAAAAACTATTTAAAAAAATGCCTCATCATTGACTACAAAATTAAACTAATCCAGCTTGATTAAAATCAGTAAAAATCAAATGTCCTTGCTGTCTCCACTATGAAGTTCTGTTTGATATCATTTTTCACCTTGTAATTTTTGTTATAACTGGAAATAAACGGTGTTCAGATTTTTTAAATAGCTTCTAGTAGCATAGCACGAAGATTTGCTGAACATATCCTCAATGCCTTGACTCATGTGTAACAATTGTTCAAAAATGTTCAGAAAATCGTGTAACCATTTTGAAAATTCCTCGTCACGGGTGAATTATGTTCAGAAAAGCGTGTCTCCATTTAAAACTTAGTATCTATTATTTATTACATAAATTATTTATTAACGGGTTTATGAATACAATAACAATGTAACACTATTAATAACAATAAACATGTGACGTTGCCATATAAACGCTACAAAAACCAGAACTGTCATCAATTCCTGAGCACTGTGTATATATTTTTTGAACGGTTTTTACATATTAGATAATGCATATGTATTATTTACACATCATAAAAATAATGAGTACTATAAAGTGCTGAAATTGCAATTTATTTTTTGAATAAATCCTCATAATTCAAAAAAAACACCCCTAACTTAATGTAGGTTTGAAAAATGAATAAAAATCTAGGGATGCCATTTAAAGTAACGAAATGTGAGTAACGCTTTCTACCACCAAAAGTGTAACCTTCTATTTTAAAGCTTGGATATCGTTCAACAAAGTAAAGTTTTCAAGGATTTTTCTTTGAGGAGATGTTAGCATAGTGGCAAAACGAAAATGTTTGGGTAAATTAATATTAAAATAAGAGTTCGATAACCCTTTTTCCTAAAAGCATAATGGAATTGAATATGTATTCGGGGTGAGACGCAATCGCTTATTACGAAAAAAACCTTGGGGGTGAAATAGCGACACGTTTTGAATTTATTAATACTCTTTGCAAGGAGTAATTAAAACGCAGGTACGTGCAGACCGAAGCAAAAAATGCGTTCGAGAAATGGGAAAACGATGGTTTTTTGTTGTTTCAAAATTTTCTATTATGTTTAATGAATCAAGAGTTGTATTAAGCCGCAACTTTTAATTATTATTCACAATTAGACACGCGCATAAACAAAGTATCCGTTTTTAAAATTGCAAAACCCTTTGATGTGAATCAAACAAAGTTAATAATATTCCATTCAAATTTCCGATTATTCCACATTGATAATTGCAAAAAAAAAGCGTACGGATCCGAATAAAAATTATTACAATAAAGCCAAAACCTATAATCATATTACGACAACGACAAAAGACTTTCAAAGTAATTAACACGCCCTGTGTCGTACTTTGAATATTAAAGTGACAAAGAATTCTGAAAAGCAATTAAAAAGTAATTGGTCTACTAAATAATAAGCACAATATGCTTTTCAGATGCAGGCATTTTTCACGAACAATTAGCGAGAGAGCCTTTTGTTCTTCTCATCGGCTGATTTAATGAATTCTTATATTTAAATTCGAACGGAGCATTACGCCATCAATTTCACAAACGGCGCGAGGAAAATTGTCGGCGACAACCTTACATCACTTATTTGAAAAGTTGACAAAACAGGCACCTGCGCCATACGACATTTACGAGATGATTCTTTCGTATTATGTAAATTGGGAGATATTGGAAGATGAACTGAAGAGTGGCGTACGCGAGCGAGAGAGGGGGAGGCACCAAGTTAAGGGTTACAAACATTCTCAAAGTTGCAAATGCCCCACTAAAAGCGTATCGCTTTATCTCGGGGATTGCATAAGCAGGTGTCTTTAAGAAGGCGCAATTTTGGATGGAAGATATCATGTTTCCAGTATGTGAGCACGTTTTGCGGCTTCCGCCATGGTTGTTGCGCATAAGATATGCACATTTGAAAGTATAAACTCGGCTTTTACATTACCAACCCCTACTTCAGATCTGTATTAGTTTAATAGTATTCGTGCGGGGTTATGTGTAAAATGTAATATCGATATCACATTAGGCCGTTATGGATTATGGAATTTCATGCAAAAGGTAATCGCAGAGGAAGAGGAAAAGCTTCCCTTACATATCAAATATCACTTAAAAAATCGGTTATCGTTTCTCGCCATCGTTTTATAAGGATGCACTTTATTTAACGACAACCGTTGCGCTACTTACACGCTCTTAAAATATTCACTCCGTAATGCAAGTAAAAAGGATAATAAGGAACAAACCCACCATGTGATATACATCTTTGAAGCGCTTTTGAAAGTTGCTTTTCGAAAATCCAGTTACACATTTAATGTTAAACAACTACCCACAATATACAGGGAGTTCCTAAATATGATGTAAATACGAAAAGGGCTAATTCTAAAAGTTTATACAAACATAGGTCTGCAAACGATTCGTCATAGATCTACAGGGTGTTATAGTTTCTACCGTACACTTTACAATTTTAACCTTTAATTTATAAACATATGCAAACACAAGATACAATCCGGACCATAGATATACTTTTATTTAGCTAACTACCGAAAATTGATTGAAGAATTGAGTCCAAAAGTTCTAAACAAACCAGAAAATTCACAATCTACCAGTAGCGCAGCGAAAAGTTCAGGGGTAGGAAATGGAACAAGACCTCTGAAAAAACAACACCCTGTAGATTCTCACTACCATTGACATGACCAATGACCTTCAACGTAGCTTACATTTCAAATTTGAGCGAAACATCTCACAAACTGCAGGAGACAGAAGACAGAGACAGAAAAAACTTTAAAAATATTGAATTTGAACACCCTGTAAATCGGCAACGAAGCGTTTGCTTGCCTGTATTTATATGAACAAAGAATTAACCCCTACCGTATTAACATCATATTTAGGAACACCCTATATAATTGCATGATATTTTTGTCTTTTAGAGAAGGTTTACAAGGATGCATCAGGGACACCTACAGAGTGGTGTCAGAGGATGCAACCTTTGCACGTCAATATTGGGCTTATGTCATTGTGAATGTAGACAATGTACAGGGTGGCCAACTTAGAATGCGAGGTACTGTATCTGAGAATCTATCCATCGTAAAGGTTTGCGGTAAAAAAATGTATTACTAAAACGGCCACGAGCAAAACCTGGAAAATATTTTTAATTTTCTGAAATGACCGCTAGGGGGCGTAACTGCAATCTGGAATCTAAAAAAGTGATATTTCTGTGAATTCCACTATATTAACCTAACAAAAAAATTTCCGTTCTTTGAAGTCAACGATAATCTGAACAATTTTTGTTTGACAATTTTTCCTGTATCTCTAAAAATGAAGTGGTGGGGAGTATTCAAAGGTTTTCGTAAAGAACACCCTGTATCTTCGAAACGGCTGAGCCGATTTAGGGCCGGTTTTACAATTACACTTTTACGGAGAATAAGATATTCTTGGAATAACTGCCATAGCAACATGTATGCCATTGGTTGACATAATGGTAACCAAATCAACCGTCGACATTTATTCTAGGTATAGCTTATTCTCGGTATATACCTTCATTGTAGAATCGGCCTTTAAACAAACTCGGGTTAGTTCAAAAGAGCTACTCTTCAGCTATTATACTATTTGAAGTTTTGTTAGTTTCACATACCACCGCTTGAGGGTTTATTTCGACATTCCGACAGAAATAGTTAATTTTCTCAAAAAAATTAAATGCATTGGTTCGATTTTTTTTTCATGAAAAAGTAGCTAAATGATCCGTAAACAAACTCGCGAAAACAGCATCTCGATATCTTGAGATATATAGATAAGATATTTTTTTATATCGTGATGGCCAGCATTTCGAGCATTAGCAAATTTTAGGTTAGGAACAAGATATCGAGATGCGGTTTTCGCGAGCTTGTTTAGGCATCATTTAGCTACTTTTTCATGAAAAAAAAATCGAACCAGTGCATTTAATTTTTTTGAGAAAATTAACCATTTCTGTCGGAATGTCGAAAAAAGCCCTCAAGCGGCGATATGTGAAACTAACAAAACTTCAAATATTATAATATTTGTAGCCGAAGAATAACTCTTTTCAATTAAACCGAGTTTGTTAAAATCGGCTCAGTCGTTTCGAAGATACAGGGTGTTTTTTTACGGAAACCTTGGATTATCATTTTTAGAGATACAGGAAAAATTGTCAAACAAAAAAGGTTCAGATTATCGTCAACTTCAAAGATCGGATATTTTTGTTAGGTTAACATAGCGGAATTCACAGAAAAATCACTTTTTTAGATTCCAGATTGCAGTTACGCCCCCTAGCGGCCATTGCAGAAACTTAAAAATATTTTCCAGGTTTTTCTCGTGGTCGTTTTAGTAATAAATTTTTTTACCGCAAGCCTCTACGATGGACAGGTTCCCAGATACAGTACCTCGCATTCTTATTTGGCCACCCTGTACACTAATCTTATTTAGAAAAAAAAATTATAAGGGATGTTATCATCATTCCAGTAATCCGAAGCAACTAAAAGAATTAAAAAAAGTCAAAGGTTTTAAAGAATCCTCTGAAGAATCAAAAAAGTTCAATGGAATGGAAAGATCCCAACCATCTGCAGAAGCAGAACGATTGGAAACATCTGAATGGGCTGAAGATTCCATCCAAACTGTTCCTCTGCAGCCTTGACAGACCTTCAAGGTTCCGAAGAATTTGAAAGATTCGAGGAAGCGAAGGTTGGAAAGAAGGCGTTTAAGAATCCGATAGTTCTTCGAGAATCGTTGTTTTCTTCTAGGAATCTAGCGAAGTTTGCACTATAAATGTTTTCAGACTATAGGAAGTCACAACAGTTTTATAATTACGAAATACACTGCCAAAAAATCAATTCCCCTTTTCTTTTCAATGGTAACTTTTTAGAATATTGTTCGTTTGTCGAAACAAAATACTCTGGCGCGTTTAATTACTCTCTCCTTGACCGAAACTCGGTAGTTTTATGTTACTGGAACGCACGTCTTTCGCGACAGTCTTTATTTCGACCAATAGCACAATAGACCGTCTTTTTTCGTGGTGTCAATAAATGACGTTCGCTTAATTTACTGGTCGGCATTATCTAACGAGTAAAGAGCGCTAGCTTTTCGGTTATTCAAATGCGTTCTCGGCTCAGGTACGAATTAAAAAAAACTTAATTGCGACCGACACGCTTGATGCTTCTGTGGATCGCTCACGAATGCCTCAAGAAATGTCTTCCTACTATCCTTCTCTTAATTTCTTTTAACTCATTAACGCCGCCTACAAAAATGTGAGTTATTAACTTATTTTATAGAAAAAACATATATTCTAATAATTTTCTAGGAGATTCTTAGCCATACTTGAGTAATTTTCACTCAATTTCTACTTTATGGTTACAAAAGTTCCGGTAAAATTTTATTTTCCGACTTGTTTAAATGGTAAAGAGAGAGAAAAAATTTCTGTGGTCAAAACCTGCAAAAATGTTTGATTTTTTCGGGGTTTTTCTAAAATAACTCGCCAACAGCAATACTTGGGTAAAACATGTTTTATTCAAAATTATAGTGTATAAAATACCTTTAATTTGATATTTTATTTGGCCCCCTAAAATGTATCGTTTAGGAGATACACTAATTTAAAGTTTCGTGTTTTTAGTAATTTTTGAAAATAAACCATCTTAAACGTTGTTGGACTTAAAAATAAATTTACCCAAATACATTAGGTATACATATAGAAATTTATTTATTTATTTATTTATTTACGGTTGACCGTTATAACAAAAGAGAAAAAAAACACATTAATACATATAAGAAAAATGAAACGTGAAGAGGAGCAGTGCAGGGATATTTAAATTTTTCCTTGAGTCCATCTTTTTCAAAAATTAAATAAAAACTCGACAAGAACATGCTCTGTTTCAACCTTTCTTGCACGTACAAGAAACTTCTTTAAGTAGCTTCTCTGGCGCTGGATCTCTACGGGTATTAAACCATTGCCGCTGCGTTTCCAACCCCAATCTTCTGGTTTACTGGCTCTTTATCAGTGCCCTCCTGACTGATGAGCGACTTCACTAATAGAATAGGTATGTTTTGTTCAGAGGATTCATTTTGCCTTTGTGAGTACTCTCCTGCGACTCCTCCGCTCTTAAGGTTATATCACCAATGGATATATTTTCTCCAGACGTCCCAATCGCCTTTTATGAGTACCTTTCCTCGACAATCCGCTCTTGAATATAAGTAATTATAATTGATCACGATAAGGGGTCGAGGAGAAAGACTTTGATTGGCAAAAGTTAATTCCTTTCATTGAGACCATTCATTAGAGTACCATGAAGGATAAAACCAGTCCCCCCAACCCCCCTGTTGATAAGGGGTTAGAAAGAAGGGCGGTAGCTGGTAGAAAACAGTTTCTTTAGTTACTTTTAATTAGAATACCATGAAAGATAATATCCCCCCCCCCCTCCGGTCACCCAGTGTTGTCGTAACTGAGCCGCGTAGGAAGGTTATAGAAACCAATTCATTTCGATGAGACCTTTCATTAGAATACTATGAAGGGTAGAACGTGTATTTACCCCTTCTCACTCTCCCCCATTTTCAAAAGTTTTACATGGCATCACTAGAGGCATGTACATACAAAATCTGAGATAAATTACTTGTCCCACATTTCGTTTAATTCTTTAAAATGCGCTAAAAATGACATTATTTCCAAAAATTGAGAAAAACATTAAACTTTAAATTGGTTTATCTCCTAAAGTAGGTACACATGCGACGGGGCCAAATAAAATATCGAATTAAAGATACTCTTATACACTACAGTTTTTAATAAATAATAATTTTACCTAAGTATTGCTCCCGATTGAGGAGTTATTTCAGAAAAACCGAAAAAAGTAGGAAATTGTTGACCACAGAAATTTCTCCCGACGTCAGTCGCATTGGCTAACTTGATTTTTTCTCTCTCTTTACTATTGAAACAAGTAGGAAAAATAAAATCTTCCACCGGACCTTTCGTAACCATATAACGTCTAATTTGACTGGACTATATAACGATTCCCTAAACATTCTTATTATTTTGTAAAGGTTGAGACATTTCTTAAATATTGGAATAAATATCCAAAGAGCCTCTGAAAAACCTCTGGAGATCATTCAGTGAGCTTCTCAAAATATACCTTGACGAATACCTAAAGAATGTTTCCACAATCTTTACAAAAACCCTAAAAAAATAATGTTCATAAGTTCTACAAAATTTTTAAAAATCAATTATCTAAAATCTAAAGAATCCCTGTAGAGTGTAGAATCTCTCAGGAATTAATAAACATTGTATCTACAGTTTGTGAACACATTTCTTTACGATCCGCCGAAAAATCCCCGGGGTACCTTTTGGTAAAAATACCTGAACATGCTAATGACCAACTTGAAAATTTTTTTGAGCAATATATATTTCGAATTACATATGAAAAATTTGTTTGTTAATTAATCAATGATAAAAAATGTTAAAATGTTAGCCACCTTTGATTATAAACAGTTGCAACGCCCAAACTTGAGTTCAAACTCTAAAAATGTTGTACATAATTGCGTTTCTAAGTGAAGAGCATGTGTCCAATTCGAAAATGTTCCCTTGCGTAAATTTTTATCATTCGTAAATGCTACAAATCAAGTTCACTTCCGAATTTTAATGTAAAATTGAGCTCTAGGTAACTCTCGCTTTGTTACTAATTTATTCACAACGCATTTCTTAACGGCGTGTTCATAAAAATTCGTTTGATAGAATCAAATAGCAGCGACGTCTTTGGTTAGAATCTTTCGCTCAAAAAGCCTAGAAATCCTTTATTGAACATATACGCGTTGTTATCGCCTTTATTTCGAGACACACTTTTGTTTCCGTTGGCTATAAAGCGGCACATGTGTCCTATGCTTAGCAAAATATAAATTTGAAAAAAACAGCGCCACCCCATTACAAACAAATACCAAAACCGAATATGTTTCAACAGTAGAATTGTAATAATTAGCAATAAATTTAACACAACTAAACTAGCAGTAAATAACCAATTCAATTAGTATTATAATACAGCGTTAACATCTCATTATTATTGATGGTATGTGTGTGCTGAAATGCATTTTTCATTTCGCTGAAATTTGTTAGAAATTTTAGATGAAATTTCCTTTTTTTTTGTTTCAGGGATCGCGTCTTTCGTCTAAATTTGAGCAACATCAACCAGTCGAGCTGCGAGGTGAGTAAAATGACTTGCTTCCTTTGACGTTCCTCAAAATTATTTGAGGGCGTAATTCAGACTTATACGGCATATAAAAAATTTTATAACATCATTTGTCGGTTATTACTCCTTTATATGGATCTGTATGAGCAGACGACCCAAAAATTATTACGTAATATACATAACGTAGTATATGGGATACGCACGTCATATCGGCGTCGTAATGTACGATAAGGGCGTCGGTTTACTGTCTTATATATACACGTAAAATCTAAGAAGATTTCGAACGTGCCCTACACAAAACCTTTTAATAAACTATGTAAAGGTGCGCGTCTGGTATGGGGTGAAATTAGGTGGATGTGAGCTCATAAAAATTGGGAATTTGGCTATCGATCGGAATTCAATTATGTTTGTAGAGGGGTTTCGCGTCCGCCGCGAATTTGAAATACTTAAAATATTTTTGCACGCCGCGGGTTTTCGACGAGTCTACAGCGGTTAATGGAAAATGTTTTATTTTTCGTGTTGGTTTTTATTTCGTCATTAATTTACGGCCGACACTCACTCTCCTTGGTCAGTCTGATTAATGTATTTGCTAAGTTTTATTTTGGCGACCATAAATTTTACTGTTGAGGTTTTTAGGTTGTTCTACTAAACGCCGAGTTACACATAATTTGTGGTTAATTGCGCTTTGTTTTTATACTACCCCAACTGCTAGATGAATGTACGCGGAGATTCAATTTTTCTTCTTTCGTGCGCTGATATTTTTTATGATATGAGTATTTTTGATACTGGTTTATCGATGTTGCGATTTTTACACACCAAGAAAATGGTGGACACCCCACCTCTAAGTTTAGAGGGCGGAAATGATTTATTTTTGAAATGCCATACGGTATTTAAATACCTACTGTTGGTATATTTTATTTAGCTGGTATTTGTATTTGTCTCTGTATTTTGTATATTGAACTAATCCTATGAAGAGTGTAATACAAAAAGATTCAGCAGAAAAGAGGAAAAAAACCTTTACAACATTTAATCACACATAGGTAAAATTGCTCTAATTAATTTAATTCACAGCCGATTTTTGGAAGTGTTGTTTAAATTAGTTGGACTATTCAAAATTAAAAGGCTTATATGGAATAGCCCTTGTCCACTAGGATTTTTGGTATATCTCTTGTCCATTTCGTGAATAAATTTTTACCTTAAGATGGACCCTCCGAAAATAACGGGTAAAAAGTTTTTTTCGCATCGGAAAACGATATATCGCCCCTAAGTGATGTTTGTGAGTCTTTATGTGATTTTAAGGTTTTCAAGAGCACTTTAACAACTAAGCGTTCAGAGGTATATTAATATTTGAGAGTTTCCAAGAATCTTTGGAGCGTTTATTGCATATTTAGTCCTTGACAGGTTTTAAGAATCCTTAGTTTTAAGATTGATTGAAAACCGAAAGGCGGAATCCCTTGAACATATTTTACTAGCACTGCAAGGTCTCTCAGAGTTCACAAGGGCTGCCTGAGCGTTTCAAATGCTTTGGAGTTTAGGTTTAGAAAGTATCCTGAAGGGATTGTAAGGGACAACAATAGTAGTTTAAGAGCCTCCTTAAGAATTTGTCATGGTCTTTAAAGGCACTTAATTTTAAAGAGCTTGAAGAGTTCGTGTATGAGCCTTTAAGAACTTTTGGAACCCTTCAAACGTATGAACGTTTGCAAAAACTTCCAAGAGCTCTAATGAGTCCTTTACAAACTGTATTAGTCTTTAAGAGACTTCGAAGGTTGTCAAAATCCTTCATAACCTTTAAGGAAAACCTTTAATAGCTTTTAGAGCCTTTAAAGCTATACGGATCTGTTCAAATGCTTTGGAGTTTAGGTTTAGAAAGTTTCCTGAAGAGATTGTAAGGGACGATGATAGTAGTTTAAGAGCCTCCTTAAGGATTTGTAAGGGTCTTTAAAGATACTTAATCTTTAATAGCTTCAAGAGTTGTTATGTGTTTAAAGGTTGTCAAAAATCCTTCCTAAGCCTTTAGCAGCTCTTAGAGCCTTTAAAGCTCTACGGATCTGTTTAAAGGCTTTGGAGTTTAGATTTAGAAAGTTTCCTGAAGGGATTGTAAGGGACGATGATAGTAGTTTAAGAGCCTCCTTAAGGATTTGTAAGGGTCTTTAAAGATACTTAATCTTTAATAGCTTCAAGAGTTGTTATATGAACCTTCAAGAACCTTTGGAACTATTCAAAAGTATTAAACAGTTTCCACAAACTTCCAAAAGCCCTAATGATTCCTGTACACACTTTATTAGTATTTAACAGGCTTTAAAGGTTGTCAAAAATCCTTCCTAAGCCTTTAGCAGCTCTTAGAGCCTTTAAAGCTATACGGATCTGTTTAAAGGCTTTGGAGTTTAGGTTTAGAAAGTTTCCTGAAGGGATTGTAAGGGACGACGATAGTAGTTTAAGAGCCTCCTTAAGGATTTGTAAGGGTCTTTAAAGATACTTAATCTTTAATAGCTTCAAGAGTTGTTATATGAACCTTCAAGAACCTTTGGAACTATTCAAAAGTATTAAACAGTTTCCACAAACTTCCAAAAGCCCTAATGATTCCTGTACACACTTTATTAGTATTTAACAGGCTTTAAAGGTTGTCAAAAATCCTTCCTAAGCCTTTAGCAGCTCTTAGAGCCTTTAAAGCTATACGGATCTGTTTAAAGGCTTTGGAGTTTAGGTTTAGAAAGTTTCCTGAAGGGATTGTAAGGGACGACGATAGTAGTTTAAGAGCCTCCTTAAGGATTTGTAAGGGTCTTTAATGATACTTAATCTTTAATAGCTTCAAGAGTTGTTATATGAACCTTCAAGAACCTTTGGAACTATTCAAAAGTATTAAACAGTTTCCACAAACTTCCAAAAGCCCTAATGATTCCTGTACACACTTTATTAGTATTTAACAGGCTTTAAAGGTTGTCAAAAATCCTTCCTAAGCCTTTAGCAGCTCTTAGAGCCTTTAAAGCTATGCGGATCTGTTTAAAGGCTTTGGAGTTTAGGTTTAGAAAGTTTCCTGAAGGGATTGTAAGGGACGATGATAGTAGTTTAAGAGCCTCCTTAAGGATTTGTAAGGGTCTTTAAAGATACTTAATCTTTAATAGCTTCAAGAGTTGTTATATGAACCTTCAAGAACCTTTGGAACTATTCAAAAGTATTAAACAGTTTCCACAAACTTCCAAAAGCCCTAATGATTCCTGTACACACTTTATTAGTATTTAACAGGCTTTAAAGGTTGTCAAAAATCCTTCCTAAGCCTTTAGCAGCTCTTAGAGCCTTTAAAGCTATACGGATCTGTTTAAATGCTTTGGAGTTTAGGTTTAGAAAGTTTCCTGAAGGGATTGTAAGGGACGACGATAGTAGTTTAAGAGCCTCCTTAAGGATTTGTAAGGGTCTTTAAAGATACTTAATCTTTAATAGCTTCAAGAGTTGTTATATGAACCTTCAAGAACCTTTGGAACTATTCAAAAGTATTAAACAGTTACCACAAACTTCCAAAAGCCCTAATGAGTCGTGTACACACTTTATTAGTATTTAAAAGGCTTTAAAGGTTCTCAAAAATCCTTCATAACCTTTAATGAAAGCCTTTAGCAGCTCTTTGAGCCTTTAAAGCTATACGGCTCTGTCGGCTGTAACTCTATCCACAAAGGAAATAACTTAATTTATTAATAAAAAACAGGAAAATACACAAAAACATAATTATGTAAAACTATTGCACTTGTGGAGTATTGTTCTTTATTCATATTTTCTAAATCCTCGCCCCTCCTATTATTATTTAATTTTACCGTAGTGGCTAAATCGAGGGCTAAATTAACGCCACCGCTACCCGTACTGCTCTCAATTTCGACACATTAAATATTTATAATCCGCCGAGGGCAATCAGTAATATTTTATCAATTTTCAGGACGCGTTTACCGGCGCATCCTTCAACTTCCAATATACTGTTAAGAACCGTAAAAACTGAAAAGAACCGAAAAAAATAATAACGGTTCCGGTCCTCACTAAGTATCCATTTGAGAAAGAATAACGGTTTCGGTTCGGTTTTCGGTCCTGAAAAAAATACCGGTTTCGGTCTGATTTTCAGTCCTTTTTCGATCCGGTCCGGGCCCTTAATGAAAACCCGATCCTATGTTCTTCCACAGAAACATGTACTGTTTAGCACTCTTACGATAATTTGCGAGAAAACGCCATCGAACTTGCTCTACTCTTGTGGGAGAACGTAGTACCGGGGGTCTGTGGGGTATTCCGTACCCCCCAGCAAATATCCCAGGATCAGAGTTCATTTCTTTCCTGTTTAATTCAGTCGATTTTTATTTGGCTTTCTGCTCTAGAAGTGACAAATCACAAAATCCAGTCCCTCTACCCTAGATTCCAGCACTGAGTTGGCATTTCCACATAGGATCAGAAGTATCATACCAGGATATGCATCTACTGGCTCAGTAAAGTGCAGTTTTTGCTTTGGCAAATAAGGAATAAGTAGAAAGTGTATTTTTGGATTATCTATGCTTTAAAATGTGTACTTAGACATGTGCGGCACGTTTACATGTCACTGGAGCCCATAATAATGCCTAATTAAAAGACGCCATTTTAAATATCTCACTTCCGGTCGAGATTTCGCTTTGGCAGCAAGCATTTTCGGCGCAAAATGTACATCCCAAGGCTGGATTTACAAGTTGCATTATTAAGCGGCAGAGCAAAGCGATGCAAGCTTTATAGGAGAGTCGATGGTGTCCGTCTGTCCGTGAACATGATAACGTCAAACCCTTGGACCGATTTGGTTCAAACTTTGCACAGTTGACCTATATGCCAATTGAAGTCAATTGAAAATGGGTCAAACCCACGCCGAGATGCTCCGTCGCTTTTTCAGATGCTCTTTAGGGGTTTATTGGTTGATGAAAATGAACATAACAAAACTTACATGGGAACTAACCACAGAACCTGTTCGATAAGAGGAGACGGTGGGAAGTATCACCAAATAGAATAGGTGAAATACAATAAGTCACGAAGCAATCTAGTTGGCATGGGATGCCATCGTGGATAGTCGACCAAATATAGAACCAGAATAGATGATGATCACCTGGAGAGATGGTACAAGAGCCCGAAGTTCTTATATGAATAAGAAAATGAGTGACCAAAGGAAAACGTTCCAAAAATAAATCCTGAAGAGCTAGAGATGAAAGGAGCAAAGATTTTAATAGTTAGGAATTAGTACCGAATTACTCGAATTGGACTATACATTGGTGAGAGTAACGGCGTGAGTAAAAAGATTTATTAGACGGGTTTGAGGACAACATATTATGGTAAGGGAATTGGCAATTGTAGAAATTGAAGAATGAGAAGGATTCTGGAGACAAGAGAGTTTCACAGAAGAGTTAATCGTGATGAAAAAAGGAAAGTGAAAGAGTATTATACTTCAACTCTAACGCTATGGTTCACAAATACAGAAGAGCAAAACGTAAAATCTGGAAACTTAGTTGTGGATTCGGGAATGTTAAAGTGGTTGAAAGGAAAAGTGGGAAGAAACTTCCCAGGTAATGATGGGGTCAGTTGACGCGAAGACCCAATTCGGAAGATTATTAGTTTACACATATAAAATATGCGTAAATGTATAATTTCTCGCTACTAATCAATTTTTATTTCGGTAATTGATTTAAAAGCGATACAAGTAAAAACCAATTTAGAAACAAATCCCAAATAACAAACGGACAACCCGTGTAAATATTTGATCGCGAAAAAAAACGAGGATAAACGTCATTGATGTTTAATGCCCCCCTTTTTTTATATATATAAAATGTATGATGTCACGATATCAATCTTTTGTGACCTTCGCGATTCGCTGTTTTAGGGAGGCTTATTTTTATGTTTTTTACTGATAAGTTTTCTGCACATTTCCGATACTCTTGGGATTCTCAGCCCCGACCCCTAAATTGAAAATTCAATTCGGCAAGAACGGCTTTTTTCCTCTGCCTACCGTAGGAGTTGTACGTTTGTACAATTATAAATGTGTGTTTTGGTTTATTAAAAGTAATTACATTACAATCTAATGAGATTAATGGTGTCAGTTTTAGATAGAGTTTAAATTATGGGTTGCAGGGCAGCGTCGGACTGGTGGCTTTTATATTTCATTTTCATTCATTTCCATTTGGTCATGACTTCTGGGAAAACGATAGTGTAATTATGGGTAGTTTACACAGCACGCACGTAATAAACAAGATTAATTACGTTATAAATATAGAGGCAATAATTTTATTCATACCAGATGTCAATCACTCGTTTACTTACTTTTAAGTAAAATGCTAACGACGAGTTCATTGAACGTGTACCTTTTTTTCTAATTAAATGACTGCCGATACGAAGAGGAAAGTACGGGAGTGAAACTAATACCTCACTGAATAATACGAATTGGATATGCCCTTACAGACTTCGAGAATTTTAAAAGTGAGCTGCAATCCGATATCTGGACGATATTTCAGAGGATCGCCCCGGAATGAGAAATGTTGCACTTTGCATGTGTTTTACGGAAGCCGTGAACGATTGCTTAAACACCACTCCATTATTTGAGCTTTTGCGTGCGGCCTCTTAAAAAAAGAGGATTTACCGGATGATCCATTAATAAATACACAACAATCGTTAGGTACGGGGGTATTATTTCATCACGCTGGTTTCACAATGGAAAAAGAATTCCAATAAAGTGGATATGTGTCCGCGGGAGAACAGGGAAAATGAATTAATTTCGTTTCGAAATTGTTATTTCGGTAACGAAATTCCTTTTCGGTTCCCCCGTAAACCGACCCCAAGCTTGGTTATTGAAAAACAATGGCCAGAATATTGATAATATTGCTCTTTGCTTTGTTTTCCATCGTTAGTAATGATACAATTTTTGTGTAACGACTTTTAACTATCAATCAGTTATTCGTTGAGATTAGAGTGAAGTTGATACAACATTTCATGGCGCTCCAAAGAAAACGCTGTAGATATCAATTGTGGTCTCCCAACTTAACAAGCACACATTATGATATTTTTTTAAACGTAAAATAATTTTTGCTAAATTGTGCTATACTTCCAGATTGGCCTGTACAGTGACAAAACGCAATTTTCGAGTATTTTGCTAGATGTAGCCGTAATTGTTGTTTAGATAATATTTCGTAGCTACTACCGGCATACAAGAACATAAATAAAAATTTACTTACCTATTTTGTACTTACGTAAATATATGTAGGTACTGTAATTTTATTTTATTTTATTTTATTTTATTTTATTTTATTTTATTTTATTTTATTTTATTTTATTTTATTTTAGTTTTAAGTATTAAAGAATATGTGTCTCCGTATTTTCCATGAAGATTACTCATTATCTGCCTTCATCAAATAAATTTTTTCACACTTTAAAATAGAATTCTTTCTCCACTAATACCAAGAAGAGGTATGTCACAATAATCTTCTATTTATTTTCCATCAAACTCGCAAATTTTTCCCCTTTTAAAGTACCTTTCCTTATTTTTGGCGCCATCAATTCCATGAATAAACATGTCACTACAACCTTCTAGTTATTTTCCATCAAGTTTATCTCTTCTGCGTCCTCTACAATTTTTTTGGCCTTTTAAAGTATCATTTCTCTCTTTTTCTCAGATCCCAAGTTTAGACCCCATTTCATCAAATTCCACCCTTTCGCATTTTTCACTTTTCTGGCGCCACCAATACCGGGAATATGTATGTAACAACACTCTAGGCATCTTCCCTTTTGCACAACAATTTTTTCACCTTTTTAGTCCCCATTCTCTACTAAAAATAAGCACGTTCCTGCAAGTTTAATCCGAGGTTTAATCCCTCTGCGAATTGACCAATGTTTTGCGCCTTATTGTACTCTCGACTGATAAAACGGCACAGTTAAACGCTTCTTTGTCACGAATTTCGGTAGTGGGTTCGCCCAAAAATGGCATGAAAGTTAAATAATGTAATTAGCGGAATAAGGATTACAATTTAATTACAAGAAAAATAAATAAATTTCCAAATTATTGTAAATAAATCATGTCAGCGGACGAAAGTAGCGACACTCGGTGCCAACCCGGATGTGATGTCCGCGGGACGGACGGACTCGAGCGCCACCAAGAGTTACGGCCTTGCCCTAGGCCTGGGTCCTGGTCAAGATCGGCGGTAGTAGTGGTTTCCAGAACGGTCTCGAAAACCTCGAGTAAACTCAATCAGAGTAAACGGCAGCTCCAGGAATCGGACGAGTTCAGCAAATGGCGGCGGTCACTTCGGGAGAACTAAAACAAAATTACGGCGCATACGGCAAGCCCACTAGCGGGAATAAAAGCAACAAAATACAAATTAATTAGCGGTGTCTACGGGAAATCAAATGCAGGAAATCGAAACAATGCCCCTGTCCCTATAATGAATGGAACAAAAAGTTGCAAGGATCTTACTTTGCAATTAAAGAGAGCGGTCGAAGTTACTGTGCGAGAAAAAGCAAAAGCTGTAAATACGGTGCGGTAAAAGCAACAATTTATGCAAAGTTTCAAAAATTAATACGATACTTACAAATATAACTAGCAAAATTAAAAATGCAAAAAGATTTCGGTTAAAACATCAAAGGCAAAAAGATCTTACGTTTCGGTTATAACACCAAAAGCAAAAAATCCCCCCGAAACAACGGCTTTACCGTTAATAGAATTCGGCCATGCCATGGAGCGAACGTCATTTTCCCAACTAGTTCCCTGTATTCGCATAAGAACGTCCAAAAATTAAAAACTAAAACCAATTAATCGTACGGCCTGCTGACGTCTTTTGAGACCACTCGCGATTTAATCGGATGCTGTTTACTGCAACCCATTAAATTAGCTACTGTTAATTGTACTTATTTAAATGGGCGAGTTGAAATTTCTAATTCATACTTCTATTTAACCCTCATTTTGTGGAGGAGTTTCTCAGTTTAGGCAAAAGGTCTCTTGTCAAACTGATTAACCTGCATGCTCTTTTTAAATTAACATAGGGAACCCAAATCATTCAACAACCTTTTAATGGAGCTGAAGTTCTGAAACTCACTCGCCTCATAAGAGCACTCAGACGCAACCCAATCCACTGAAACGTCTCGACGGGAACGGCTACAAACAGCGAACCAATCACAGTCTTCGCCCACGGTAATGGCGGAAACACAACTCTAGAAACAAAATCCATCTTCAACTCCTAGAACCAACACAAATACTTTTCGTAACGAAGCACCTCCAGATACCGGGTGTTCACGTACCCGTTGGTCATGAAAGTATGTAAACTCGACCCCGCGGATCATAATTCCTTTACTATAAAAAATATTGACTGTATCCTAGTGGCGTATCAAAGTTTTTTTTAATGAAACACCCCATGGAAATGGGAAACTACTTGAAGAGCACTTATTTGTTTATGTAGCATGTTATACCCTTAACTGTAATGATTTTGCAATTTCATGGAATAAATTCCCGTGAGTCGACCTCTTAAGGAAAGTTACGACTTTAAGTGCAAATTTCTTATAGAAAATCCCCAATCGACTCTTGGTTTTTACACAATGAAATAATTCAATTCAGTTACCACTATCCCTTTGGCAGTTTCTACTTTGGAAAGGTAACAGCACTTTGAAAGCGAGATGATTGACTAATTTATTAGTTCCAATTTCGTTTATTTATGGGAAAAATTCCCAACGTCCCGCAATGTGGAAATGTCCATAATTTACCTTTACAATTTAGGATTTTGACACGAAATTAATTGTCGTTAAACATTTTACCTGTTGTCGTTTTATTTATAATGTTATTAGCCTTGATTAATAAACTGGTTTTTGAACGTAACTAATCAGTCCAAATGTAGCGCAACGAAATGTTTTGCACCTTGGACCGCAACGCTTCCGTGGTAACTATTTATTTAAATGTGAGCACTTTAATCCGATCGTACAATGACCAGAAAATATTCACGTACGTATTACGAAAGGACTTTATTCGCATTGGATTTTTAATTGAACATAAATCCGCGGTCCATTCGCTACACGACGAAGTTTCCTTGTTGCTAAATGTATAAAGTACTCACGACAATAAATTCGTCGAAAATGGTGAGACAATCTTCGGTTGCGCGGCTAATGATTCTCTTATACCCCAGGGACAACGCACCATAGGGAAACATAATTAATGTATTTTTTCGCGAAGGATCCAGGAGCCTTTTGATATGTATTTGAAGTGAGCGTTATTGCGCTTCGCGAAAAAATACATTGCCGTTTCCCTATGGTGCGTTCTACCTGTGAGGCTGTGACACACTGTATATACTGCGGTTCGAAGTGTTTTTTAACAATGGAATTTTATGCGATCTCAAAAAAGGGCGTACCCCACTCACAGGATTGGCGTTAAACGCTTGGCGAAGAATTTCATTTTACGCGATTTCCGCTCTCGCGTTACGGAGATTTACCTCGTGGATCTCGCTAAAAATTCAATACGCGATCGAAAGGATGCAGCGACCTGCATAAATTCTCTTTGAAGAATCTCTCTCTCTCCCACCCGATTTTTACTTAAATACTCGCCGAATCCCAAATACGAAACGACCCCAACGCAAATTAAAAAGTTTTGGCTATTTAAATATGTTTTTCGACCGACATTTTGCGTTGTAACGAAAATCATGAATTATATAGGTATCAATCAACTGTTGTTGGGAAACGTTCAAATGCTTTAGAAATGAATTTCGTGCATTTATGAACCACGTGTCGTGCTCTGGAAAATAATAAAATGCAATGAGATTAATGTATGTAGAAAGAAACAAACAACTTACGAAATGATTTCAAGTGGGAGACATATTTCGAATTTAGAATATAGGGGGTTCGTCACGTACTCCGCATGCCGTAATTATATTTGCAAAAAGCAAGCAGATACACAGTTAAGATATATAACTAGTAATGAACGTCTGTGATCTCCCTAAGAGCCTCGGGCATACAGCACACAAAATCTGTGTAAATGTCCCTATAGCAAACAAGCGTCTTGCTCCACGTATCGTATATTCGACGAAAGACATATCAATCACTTTCGAAACGTTATTTACTCTCGGCGAATAATCCTCTTGGTATTAATCGTTCAATTACCGTTAATACGATTTAAAATATTCCGACTTTTATTGATTATACCCCAAAGGTTTACCGTACAGCCAGCGCCGTGTATCGAGCGGAAAATAATATGATTTATAATGGAGGTGCGAACGTTTAAGAAAATCTTGCGTGCAAATAGCAGTTGCTTGGGTCGTATGAATTGATAGCTCCGACACGTGTTAACTACCGCCCGTTATTGCCTTTATTGAGCAATTTCTCAGGAAACTGCAACAATTTATTTTTTTTTCACTAGAGAGTTACCTAAAAAAGTGATGACTAATGCATCCATTATTAATTTGACACCCTCGCGGTCCACATGGGAGGTTCGCCGTTAGTGTCGAAAATTATTCATGAGACATGGATCTGGATAATAAAGAATTAATTATCGCCATGTCCAACCTGTGAGCTGTGTGACAATTGACACGTTTCGTTTCTCACATTTTTTTTGTAAATATTAAATATTTCCCGAATGGTGGAGAGGTGTCCGAACTGAGAAAACTTTTTTCGTGCATGCTTCAGGCCTTCTTTGATTTAATTAGTTGAACTTTGAGTTATTCACAGTAATAAATTACCGATGTTCCGCAGTGCATAAATGTCAAAAATGCACCCTTGTAACTTAGGGTTTTAACAGCAAACATAAACCTGAATTAATTGTGTATAACCTTTTTACCGGTAGCCGTTTAATTCAGCATCTCGTATAAGCAAATTAGGTGCAGAACTTTGATTAATACGTAAGGGGCGCAACAGAATGTTTTGCACCTAGGACTCGAACGCTTTCGTGGTAACAATTTATCAAAGGGCGAACACCGTGTTCCAATAATGCAGTGGAACTACAAATGTTCACTTGCGTATTAATCCGGTAACAATTTATCAATACTAATACTAACGATTGAAAATTATATCAGCCGTTCCCTTTCTGCATAAACTAGCCACGTATTATTAATTTACTTCTTTACTTTCGTTAAACTCATTAAAACCGGCGGCACTGTCTTTGATTCCGAAATGGCATACACAAAATCACAATATTTGCCTTGGTAGTTTGGCGAAGAAATTTGCTTTACGGGATCTATAAATCTTCGCGTTCACAGCCAAGGTTCGGCTAAGAAATCAATACGCAATCGAAAAAATGTAATAATAATAATAATAATGGTTTATTGTCCAACAGCAGTCACTAATTGGACAAAGTACAATTAACATTTGAATAATATACAACTAAAATAAAAAAGTTGAATGAAGATGATTCGTTTTCACAAAAAAAAACAAAACAAATAAGTTTAAATTATCACTTATATTCATAGTTATACTGTGCGATCAAAAATGAGTTGCTGTCGAGTCACCTTTGGAACTTTTGTTTACATGGGAAATCGTATTTAACTTGAACTTCCAAAGGCGACTCGACAGCAACTCATTTTTGATCGCTCGTTAGGGTGCAATTGAATATGTCACAGGTGGGACTAATTGGAGACTTCAATAAGACATTTATTTTAGCCTGAGGTATATAAAAAGTATTATTGGACCTACTGGATAACCTTGGCGATAACAAATTGAGTTTTGATATAGCACTCGACCGGCATTTTGTAATCCATCTGTCTCCCGTGCTCCACCCTGTATTTAAAAACAAAACAGATCCAATGTTGTTATAGCTAATTTGTGGAAGTTCTGTGAACATTACACTAAAATGATCTTCACATGATTTTGTGTATTGTCCGTCCGAATAATTTTTATTGTCATGCCAATTTGCTTCCAATCGTCAAATACCCTGAAGATTTTTTTCCGCGCCCTTCAAGAGTGCACCATTATGAAAAACATACCCAAAAGCCTAGGTAAAGCTGTTCCATTATTCTATGTATTATGGCTACTTAGAAAAACATTATTAATTGGAGACATAGCTACTAAACGAAACATTTAGAAATCTCAGCTTGGTGCTTTTGCTATTTTTTACTAGTTTATCACTACACCCTGTATAATACAAATTTCAAACGTCCTTTATACTCTTTTTTAATCACACATTCTTTTTATAACTTGGACGAATTTTACCAATGTATACCGACACCGCATAGCTAACTTATTTTAAATGTTGTTTTTTCCTGTAAAGTGCTCATCTATTTTATTGTTTGTTAACTTGTTGTTTATACCTGACCATGCCTATATGTGTTTTTTACGATCTATGGCAATAAATTATATTATTATTATTATTATTATGTTGTTTGTGTAAATTACGTCATACGGACGTTCTTTTGGTATCGGCAGTTACCGTAATGATATACCGTAATGACCCTGTGCAATGTAAATCTCAATTTTGTAAGTTAAATGTGGTCGATAATTTAGATTAAATACAATTTCGATGATGGTATTTGAGTTGGTGTCATAATTATTAGATGCTAGTTTTATTTTAACAATCGCCTGGTATTTTATTTTGATTTATTGTAAAGTGAAATTGTGTTATTTAAGATTAAGGACATCTGGAAGTATTGACGTTCGTTTCTTTTAAAAGTTTATCTCCGGTCTTGCGATAAGGACTTCAACAGGTGTGCGTGGAAAAGAAACACAGGTGTGAGTTTATGAAAGACGGATATTTGTTGGATACAGTGGGGGAGCCGGCCATCTTTTCTAGTGAATTTGGTGCGTTTATGTTGACAAGATTATAACAAATCAGTATCGGAAAGCTGAAAGAAGGGAAGAGTCGTAAATAAGCGAAGCAGAAATGGGGCTTTTTGGTGGGAGTTTTTTGGTGTTTGGCAGTCAGGGTTAATAAATCAGTCTTGAATCTTGATAGTGTTTTGTCATAGAAGAAAGTTTAGATAGAGCTCTAAGAAACTTTGATGTATCGTTATAAAAGTGAATGTCATAATTCACATTAAATACAAATTTTCTAATTTTGAATTTAGTAGAAATATAAATACTCAGAATATATTATACTCTATTGAGTAAAACGCATTTTGAATTAGTAAATTTTTAGTTTTATAATTAAAATTACCTTCTGATAGAGCTTAATACTGTTGTGAATTTATTAAGGTTCATCAGATTCTTTATAGTTTTGTATTGTCGTCCGTCCGTCCGTCCGTGTGCGCTATAACTTTTTTTAAAAGTGTCCGATTGTGTTGAAATTTGGTGTACGGATACTTTGAACATTAAGGACGGACGCTATTGATTTTCAGGAATCTGGTTCAACAGGACCAAAAGTTATAGGACTGCGAGTGAATCCGGAACAGGAAAAACTGCGGGCTCAATATAATAGAAATCAACATATTTCATTCCCTAGGTTATGTATCGAACTCGGACTTTCGCTAGATTATTCTCTATGACCCTTCCATCTGTGACAATTCAATACAACTCTTCTCTGTGGTTTAGATCAAAAGTTTTAGAGCAAAATTTACCTAAAATTATTCTTTACACATAAATTTTGGAGTTGTAAAAGCTTTCAAAAGCATTATCTTAATGCTGAAAGAGTATATCACGTGCACATTTTATAACCGCATGCGTGTGATTCAAAAATGTTAAATTATTTGTCTGAGGCCAAATGGATTTTGATCAAAACATGTCAAAATCGTTATTCGTGCACTGAGATCGTTGGGAGAAAGACCAAGAGCATTATCTGAATGCAATAAAAAAAACGATTACGGTGAGCGAGTACCGCAGGGTTAAGTTAATTAAAACAATGTTTGTTTCAATCGATCGCATGTGCGAGGTACATTATCTGTGGCCCCTCTGGCAGGCCCTGAGTGCCTCTCCTTCTTACAACTTTATTAATTGATTTTTGTCGAGTAAATGAGTGTCTTTCTGTTTAATCGAACCCAAATTACGACCCAGGATATGAGTTCTCATGATATGGAAGTCATCGCGCTAAAATTGTTTAAATTATTTATATAAGCGTCTTTACGGGAATAGAGGATGTTTGTATCCTTTTGAGGTACATTTATTTTTATAGGATTCCTTATTTGTTAACTCGTTTTTTTTAAGATTATGCCATATATTTTAATTTAATTACCTATCTTTTTTTTACCTATATATCGCAATCCGAAACCCGATTATTAATGGCGTGCGTAAGTTTGCATCAATTGGAATTGGGTCTGATTTTGGAATTGTACTCTTTAGCGCATTTTTTTAAGAATTAAAGAAAATGTGCTATTGTATGCTTTTTATCCGTCCGTTCGTATGTCCGTCCGGTCTGCGGTTTTAAACTACCTTTAGGGGAATAATCCTTACAAGTCCTGACCGAATTTGCATACGCATGCCTTTAGTGGTGCCAAGTAAAATTTTTGAACACGAAGGGGCGGGGGTGAATATATGTTCTACCCTTCATGGCGGCGGGTATTTCACCCGAGTTTAATTGAGTTAGCTGGAGAAGTGTTTATGTGGATGGTGTAGACTGTAAAGACCATTTCCCATTGCACACATAGCAATATGTGAATCATAACAGTAAAAAATGTGCGATAAAGTAACGTTAAAGACGAGGGAGGGGGGCAAGATACTACCCGCAAAAGGGCGCGATGATCTAGAGGCTACGCCACTAAAAGAATTTGAACCGCAACTTAGACATTTGGCACTGTTTCTTAAAAGGAAATATCACATGTTTCTTAATGTTTTTGAAAGGGTTGTTTTCTAGAAGTGAATTTTTGGCTTAATTTTGGGACCTATCAAAAATTACCTTGAGAGATCTTCTAACGCGTTTTAATGTTTTGTTCGTTAACGAATTATTTTGTGTGTTTATTGTTCATATTTGTACTTATTTATGTCGGTCATGGCACATAAACGTGTTCGATTTTGGGCAACATGTAAATCTACTGCTGGTAAAAAAAACTGATACCGCCTAGTAAACGTTAAAATGTCGCTAATGGAACAAAATTAAGAACTGCAACGGACGCTGAGCTCGACGATAAAATATACAATAACAGGTAATGTATACCTAAATGGGCAAGGCGCAGTTATTATTTTTTAATTTAATGCCGCAAGTTTTCGAGTAAGGGTAGAATAAATTAGAAAGAGAAACATTCCAAATGAGATTTCGCGTAAAGATAGATTTGGTAAAAACTTTGATAACAGCTTAAAAAGCGGCCGTATTATAATTAAATATCGTAGCGAAAGTTCCGTGACTGGAATTAAAGGAGAAAGGAGGAAATTCTAGAAGGTAGCAAATAATAAATGCCCCCCTGCCCGTGTTATCCCAGGGCGCTTACTATTGTTTTAAAGTTTTAAAAAAAGCTCATCCCGCGCCGTTATAATAATCCTCTCCAATTCTCCGGTGCCTCCACTTTCATTAAGGCCGTGTTGGGATCGCGAAGAAGCAGAATCCAATATTAAGTTTACATTATGACTGCTTATTTGTTGGCTCCGGCACCGAATAAAAGGTGTGGGTAGGTAGCAGTCGGTATGCCCTTAAATTTCGATTACGGGCAAGTAGGAAAATTCTTAGTGTTATTGGATCATAAACCGGCTTATATTATTTCCATGTGCACGAAAAGTTAATACTATTAACGCGAGAATGCAAATTAGACAATTCAAATTTGTTATGCTTTCCCTACTTGTTCGATTTTGTTTTTATAACAACATCCCTACTGTATTTATAATAATTAAATGCTACTCTTGATATTTTGATTTCGCCCACATTTAGAAACTAGGGGTTAGGTTTTAATTTGAATTTTTAGAAAACGTAGTCGAAAAAATCACTCATACTTAATCGAATTGGAATTCAAGCGGGTTTCGTTTACTGTGCAATTTTGAAATTGGAAGCGAAAAACGAACGGCCGTTTTATAAATTCGAAATTTGTACACATTGCGTTAACTTTGTACATATATCGAAAATTGTAAGGGTTGCGCAATAAATCCAAAGTGCTTTAAGCACTGGCAGCCTCGAAACCGTCATAAACTTGTGGAAATCGCCAGAAGCCTGTATTTCTGGACATAACTCACACAGAAAGTAATCACCAACACTGCATACAAACACCTGTAAATTGGCAATGTTTACGTTTAATGTTTATTGCGAAGTATACGTGCTTGACGTTGATGAGCACTAACGTTTTATTAGAAACTACTGCCTCTCTCTAATTTAGTAAAGTTAATTAACTCTTGTTGTTTCCGAAAACTCTGTATTTTTAACTGTGCGCCCCTTTAGGTAATATAAATTCTAGGTGGGTGCCTCTTCTGCCAAGTTTCTATAATTTTTGCAACTCGATCTTGTCGTCTTCCATCCGTAGATTCAAATACCTTTCGTATTTTAATACTCCAAACGATTTGAGATTATTCCTTCTTCCCGTGCCTTTTTCTGCCATAGAGTCCATTATGTTGAAGGGGACTAGAGCTATAATTAGGCTGCGCCACCATTATGTGGAACCGAAAGCTCTAATATTGTCATCTTTTGTTCTTCATCTCTTTCGGGAACTACTTAGGCCTTTCAACATCTTCGATTACTTCACGTTCCTCGATTTTCTCGGTATTCCCAACTCGAATCCTTGTCTTCCTGTTGTGCTAGGTTTCCGCCAATATCTCATTTTCGCTTTCTTCGGCATCACTCCCTGATTGGCTACGTCGATTTCTACGGCTCCATAATTTTATCGTTTCTCTGGCCTCCACTAGGCTTTTTTAGTTTCTACGGAACCTTATGGGCTTCTTGGAGATCTTTGGTTTCTTGTTCTTACTCGGTTTCTTAAACAACTTCGCCTGCATCAAGTTTCCTTAGTCTGTAGCATGTCTGCAGCTTCTTCTGCAAGTCTGTTTCTTCGCCTTTTTTATAACTTAAGTAAGTTGACTCGGGACTCCGCCTACCTACTACTACCATTTTTCTTCAACTTCTTTGATTTCCTCAGCTCTTTCGCTTTCCTCTGTTCTTTTGATATTTTTAATAATTCGACATCTTCGGTTTCTTCCATTTTTCGGCTACCTGAGCCCTTGCAACATATTTAACGACTTCATGTTCACTCGTTTCGGCAACGCCTTTAACTTCCTGAGCCTTTTCGATTCTCTTGGCTTCCCAAACATATTGACTTCTCAATTTCTTGAGCTGTCTCTTACTGGCATTCGTCTCATTCCGCCCATCTTTTCAGAAATCTTGAGCTTTCTTGAGACTATTGGATTCTGCTTCTTTTCTGTGTTCCTTGTTATGGTGCCCTAGTGTTTTTATTTTCCTCTTCCTCCGTTCATCGGTTTTTCTCGATTTTTTAGCTTTTGGAAACAACACATCGCTAATTGGAAATGCCGGAAACCGCACAGTATAAGTTTGTCCAATTCACCTAATAATTCCTCAAATTCTGCTACCTTTTTTTCGACAATTTCGACAATCCATGGCATTGCGATGAAACGTAGGGGCATACAGCTGCAAAAGAGGGAAGTAGCCAACAAACCAATACTATTTCGACTCGTTAGGGTAAGTAGATGGCCTCGCTCCTGTTGTCCCGACTCGCTGATTTTTAGCGATCCAAAAAATGTTCTTCTTTCTTCCTTCCTCCTCGTTGGATAGTTGCTTGTTTTCTTTCTTGCCCTCTTCAGTTAGTGCATAATTTTTGATTCCCTGTTCTTCGTGCACACCGTAGCCACCTGGGACTTATGGTACCTGAGAAAAATAACCTCAACTGTGGTGTAGGGCTCGTCAGAAACTAGAGGTGCCAGTTGGCTCATATTTTTGTACCGCACGCTACCATCCTTCTTCTGCCCAAGAAAAAACCGCCATATTTCAACAAATCAAGATGAGAATTTTTCTTAACTGTTGCCAAACCGACTTAATTTTTGGCATAAAATTCTCAGAACCGCATTTTGTTGCAAATCGGGTGCGTTGAATCCAGAAATGGCCACAGATTGGTTCTTGGGCCCTTCCTTGAGGTTTTTAGGGCCCAAAGACTAAAAAAAAGAACACAACCCCCCCTTCTTCGTCGTCAACTTACGTTTTTTAAGTTGGACAAAGTAGGGACGGGAGCGAGTAGTGGACAATATCGGTTATTTATCGGAAAAAGTCAATTTTTACACTGCACTGTCTAATTCTTACTCTGTCCCACAAAAAAGTCGATATCTCAACAAATACGTTGCGATTTTCATTGGTGTAATGTTGGATATTGGGCCTTAATGGTCCTAAAAAAGCTCCTCAGCTCAAAATCGACATTTTTTTGGATTATACGCGCCCGATTTATTTAAAAAATCAAGTTACTGTCGTGCGACAATGACATTCTACAGTAAATTGGGCGCGGAGAGTCCAAAAATGGTCATCCTTGCCCTCGAGCACTTCCTTACGGCACTTAGGGCCCAAAAACTAAAAAACCGAGCATGACTTACGTTGTGTAAAGTTACCTCAACTTTGGGGAGGGTTTTTCAAGAACCGCAAGCGCCAGATGGGCTGATTTTATAATAAACACTCTCGTCCTTTCTCTACCCCGAAAAAAACTCAAATCACCTTCATTGCTTCCTTGGCCCCTTTGATTTTTTATTATATGCCTCGTCTTTTTCTGTTTCTATTTAGTATTTATATTCACTTCAGTGGAATTTATCTCAATTCTACTTGAACTCCGTTTATACAGCATGTCCAAAATAAGAATGCATGTCATGGGGATCTGGGAAACCATAGAAGATACGCGGATGGTGAAATCAGGGTAAAGTTGCTCAATTAAATAGTGGTGCAGTATGCAGATAATTTTGACCTGCAAAATGTGGTGAAGAAGATTTTATTGTTTTAAATGGTCCATTTGGGTCCAAATAGCATGTATTTGAAGATTGCACACCAATTTTTTCCGGGCACAACTTTTGGCAGCCAACAAACCTGAAAATGTTTGGACTTTTTTCAGTTTTTCGCTTAAAACTCGAGAACGATCCATAGTTTATGAACACTTCTTTAGTGAAGAAAACAAAATTCTGCTTGGATCAAAAAATGAACAAACAAAATCGATCCAATAGAAACATTTTTACAAGCGATAAAAAAACAGTTTTTCCAAAAATATGTTGTTGCATCCAAAATTACATTTTTGAGGAAATTCTTGCAATACCAAAATTCAAGTGAAAATATAACATTCGTGTATCTGGACGAAACTTGGATTTTTCAAAATGGATCCAGCGTCCGAAAATGGGTACACGATTCTGAAATTAAAAGTAATCCGTCTAAAATTAAAGCAGAAGAGAGCGTTTTACTGTTTTGCATGCGGGGTCTCGTTTTGGATTTTTGGAAGGGTGTAATCTATTACAAACTTCAAATAGTAACGAGGTAGAATCCATAATTTCAAACAGTTCCAAGATTGGGCTACTAGTGCAAAAGTTATAGCCCTTTGAATTTTTTTTCGAAATTGGTTTCTAGTCTATATCTTTTGATTGAGAAGCCTGATCGAAAGAGTACGAATTGTTTTGGATTCTACGCACCAAAATTAATAAGAAAAAGTGTTTTCCCGAGCAATTTTGGTGTAATCGATTTTTGGTAAAAAAGGAAGGTTATACACTGCCTTTTTTTGAGCCCCGAAAACAAATTGTCTCAGATCGACCCGGAAAAAAAATTTTCTTATAGAATGTGGCCTGTAGAATCCATCATTTGAAACAGTTTCAAGATTGGGCTACTGGTTCAAAAGTTACAGCCCTTTTAATTTTTTTTTCGAAATTGGTTTCTAGTCTATCTTTTGATTAAGAAGTCTGATCGAAAAAGTACGAATTGTTTTGGATTCTAAGCACCAAAATTAATAAGAAAAAGTGTTTTCCCGAGAAAGTTTGGTGTAGTCGATTTTTGGTAAAAAAGGAAGGTTATAAACCGCCTTTTTTTGAGCCCCGTGAAAAAAATTGTCTCAGAACGACCCGGAAATGTGGCTTGTAGAATCCATAATTTCAAACAGTTCCAAAATTGGGCTACCAGTTCAAAAGTTACAGCCCTTTGAATTTTTTTTCGAAATTGGTTTCTAGTCTATAACTTTTGATTAAGAAGTCTTAGAAGTCTGATCGAAAAAGTACGAATTGATTAGGATTCTACGCACCCAAATTAATAAGAAAAAGTGTTTTCCCGAGAAATTCTGGTGTAGTCGATTTTTGGTAAAAAAGGAAGGTTATAAACCGCCTTTTTTTGAGCCCCGTGAAAAAAATTGTCTCAGAACGACCCGGAAAAAAAATTTTCTTATAGAATGTGGCCTGTAATAATAATAATAATAATAATATTAATAATAATGTGTCTTTATTAGAATAACGAGTGGCATTTAGGTATTATTATAACCATGTAATTAACAAGTTTACTCGTTAATCTAATGAGGCGAAGTTCAGATGCTTTGGTACAAAGAAACCGCGCATCTGCTCTTCCACTTAACCCCTTTAGATTACATTACTTAACGATAACGATAGTGGAAAATTATAGTTATAGTAGGTGGATGAATAAACAAAAAATAAAATTTAAATAAAAAATAAAAACATTATGTCTTACGCTAAATGAACCAAAAATCAATATAAGGAAATCAGATATAAATGATGGATGTGTACAAAAAGAAATCAAACAGGAGATGTAATATCGTACAATTTATATCAAAGAGGATGACATTAATATAAAAAAAAAATGAATTAAAGACTCATGTTTTGTCTATCCAGTGTAATTTTAAATAATTTAGTTTTAAATGAAACCATCCCAAGCATTTTAACATCAGTAGGCAGAAGATTGTATATTTTTGCAACGTTATAAACATACGATCGTTCGAAAAACTTGATTCGATGGAGAGGTGGAGTAATTAGTTGATGTAATCTAATGTTAGAGCTAAATTGAATCTTCTCGTACAGATACCTAGGCATACAATTGGTAATAATACTATGAAATAGAGTGGCAGAGTGCAGGTATCTCCTGTTTCCCATATTTAGCCAGCCGACTTCTTTTATCTTGTGAGATATGCGTTCATATTTTTTTACACCAAAAATTAAACGTAGGCACGAATTTTGAATTTTTTGTATTCTGTCAGTATCACTCCTGTCAAGGCAAGGACCATACACAGAGTCGCAGTAATTAAAATTAGATAAACTAAGGACTCGCACAATAGCACCTTTAGATGATAGCTTAAAGACTGCCGATGGTTAAAAATTAACTTTAAATTGCCAAACGCCCTACGACTAATGGCGGTAATGTGCTGTTTAAAGCGCAAATCGCAGTCCATCGACAAACCCAAGTTTTTTACACACTGTTTTGGTACTAGAACCATGTCTTTTATTTTAATTGCTAAATTATTAATATGATCAGTTCTGGTTCTACGTGGACCAAAAATAATGAAGGACGATTTTAAATGGTTAATTCGTAGTCCATGTAGTTCAGACGTATGAACTATACGTTTAATATCTGAGTTTATATGGCTTATTGCCTTGACAGAATCTGATGCAGAGAAACTGAATTGTAATTGAACATCATCAGCATATTGATGAAATTTGACATGATGGACACTGTGATGAAAATTACTGGTATATATAGAGAACAAAAGTGGTCCCAACACTGATCCCTGAGGTACTCCCGAAGTTATGCTAATAGCTGATGAGATATGCTCCCTTAGTACAACCTGTTGCAATCTACCTTCGAGATAATTTTCGACCAATCGAGTCGCATTGGGATTGAAGCCAATGTAATTAAGGATGCTTATAAGTATTTTGTGGTTTATCGTGTCGAAAGCTTTGGAAAAATCAAGCAAAACTAAAGCTGAAAGTGCGCCTTGATCGACGGAACAAATAATATCATTAGTGACATTCAATAATGCTGTAGTACAACTATATCCAACCCTGAAACCGGATTGGGTATTTGGTAAAATGGATTCAATTTTTAAAAACTCATTTATTTGTTCAGACATTACTTTCTCCAAAACTTTTGACAAAACCGGCAAAATACTTATTGGTCTCAAATCATTGACGGTGCTTGGTTTACTGATCTTTGGTAGTGGGGTAACATATGCAAGTTTCCAGTCATCAGGATAAGTACCAGTCTTTAAGCAAACATTTATTAAGTACGTTAGGTATGGTAAAATATATGGACAGCACAAGTTTAGCATTTTTATAGTGATGCCATCTGACCCTGCCGATTTAGATTTTACTCTAGAAATATGTCTCAGCACAGTGCGTTCGTCAACTTCAGCAAACGAAAAAGTAGGTCAATAACCAATTTTTTGTTAAATTCTATACGTATTATCTTTTGTGGTACCAAAGTAAGTTTTATTCATTTTGTGAATCTAAGACTGTTTTTTAAATTTTATTTAGATATCATTTTTAACAGTTTCTGTGTAACATAACACTGGCCAAATTACTCCGCTCTTATGTGACAATTCCGTCGGATTGTTATGAAACCGATGAATATGGCGCGTAATTACGTTGCAAAGTGAAATTTACTCGACTACTCAACTTTACATCACAAAGTGAATTTCGTACATAATTTTGCCTCCTTGGAAATATAATAATATACAAGGTAATTCAAGCTCTCGAGATATTAAATGTAAAACATAAAGAAAAAAGAAAAGTTCATAGTGAGTCGTGTCAAATTTTCCAGGGTAGATTCGCAATTTCAATTTTAGTTTTGATTGTTGTTGACACAGGCGTATTTCAGATATTACGTTTTCTCTGAGTTGCAGTTTCTTTGATCTTGTTTGGCTTAATAGAGGTACGCTTGTCTATTTATGTTTTAAAGTATTAAATATTATCCACCTTTGAATTGAAATTAATATTTGGAGAAGTTTTTCCAAAATTGATCGATTAATTTTCAAAAACTTGAATTTCCAAAGACTTGACCACAATTAGAGGAAGTGAAATTGTCCTTTGATTGTGTTTCGCTGTACACTTGTTACAGGTGTTTGTTCTCATTTGGGCGATGTAACGTGCGCCATTAAGCGGGACCATGCTATAAACATGCGAAAAGCTATGGTTTTTAGGGGAAATGTTGGCGAAATGAAAAAGCTCATTAAACTTAGCGGTAAATTTTTATATATGCGTTCATAACGGCGAGGACACCCCGAAAGTTTTTTTATGGCACAATTCTACGTTCGTTTGAAACAAAGAAGGGATAAATTTAAATCAAATATTTAAATATACGGGTCATAAAATTTGGAGGAACTCTTTTTTTAAATAAAAAAAAAGAAAGAAAAATTGCTCGAGTCATATTTTATTTAGCATTACGCCTACATTTCCTTGTATTGTTTCATTTGTACGTGCACTTATGAGAATTTTTCAAAGTGCTCTGGCTAAACCATCCATAAATACGGCGGCTAAACCTTGAAGGCATTCGCGTTTTCGTAAAGTTTAGTAAACATAATTCGCGGTAATACGTCTTGACATTCAGTATTTAAGCGGAAGCGGACGGTGTTCCGAATATCTCTTTTCCTCCGAAATATTTATAATAGCTATTAAGTGAAACACTCTTAAAGCTTTTAAAAGCTTTTTAAGCATTAAAATCGTTCATCTACTGTCTGTGTAGTTTAAAGTTTAAACTGCTCTTAAAAAACAATCTAATCCTATACCCTAGACTTTCACCTTTCAGTTAAAGCTTTTAGGCGCTAAGCTTTCGCTAAGTTTTACTAGTTGACAAATAGTAATCGGGGTCGGGGTTTTAATTTATCGACGTTCGATTTACGGATCGTCACTCTTTTTCTTCCCTTTCGAAGTTACCCGCTATTAGATCAGTTGGAAAGTCAACAATATAATTGTAGATTCGAGTAAGTTTGAAATATGATAGACGTCAAAATAGAAAACGAAGAAAGATAAAGTTGCTCTCAAGGTTTATTATACGTTGGTTAAATATTAATATAGTACCTTGTTATTGAATAAATAATAAGCATGGTCCATGAAAACAATGCTCTACAGAAATTAAAAGACGCAGAAAGGACAATTATTATATGATTACAGATTATCTTGAAATTTCACTAGCCAAATAAATTATTGTAAAATCGACCAATTTCGGCGCTCTCTAATTTATAGTTGATAGCAACAAATTCGATCATAAAGTTTTCTCCCGTTTCCTCTTTTCCCACAATTTCCGTCTTTATAATGCATAGAAAATTTCCATCCACACATTTCCCGCATTCGCTTAAATTTTCCAATGTGCTGTATAGTTGACTTCCATTTCAGAATTCCCTTCTTCTCATATTTCATTATAATTTTCCATGAATTTCTACATCCCCAAAATGTCCCATATTTCCTACAGAATTTTTACAGCTCGATATGACAGAAATTACCCCAAACAATATTCACTTAAAATTTTTCTTGTACTTTCTCAGTTTCATTTTCATTTCTTCACAGCGTATTTCTTCAGTCGTCATGTTCCCCCTAAAACCTCCGTATGTCTCCTCTAAAATTCTCTCTAACTTCCTTAAAGTGTTTTGCATTGCTTTACAATTCTCCAATTGTTAACAAAATAAATAATTTCCGCTTCTTCTGAATTAAGTTTCTCCAATTTTTCATCGTTAAAATGTTCATATAATAATTTACAACCCAAACCTTTGGCCGTATTCTTCTACATGTCAGTCTGTTATGTTCCAGAAGTTCCTCATGTTTGCCGAGAATTCTTCCGCAAAGCCTCCTCTTATTCCCCCTTTTTTGTACTGACTGAAATTTCTACAATTTCTATACAAAGTAAGTAATCGCATTTCATTAGAACTTGCTATTTATTTTCAGAAAATTACAACTATTTTTTCAGAATAACATTGAATCCCTTAGACATTTTCTCTTACTTTCACAAAATTTCTCCATATTTTCCGAAACTCGTTCCTTAAAACTTCATCCTATTCTCTCAAAATGTTCTTAAATGTCTCAAATAGCTTCCCCTAATGCACCCTAATGTTACATGATGTAAAATCTGTCCAATTGTTGTACAAAATAAACATATTTTTCTCAGAATTCCATTTCATTACACCAAAACTTTGTACTTTACCTTGCGCTTCCGTATTACACATTATATGTAACAGCATTTTTTTAAAAAGTGATTATTTTCCACAATTTTTTCACACTTCCCCAGAATCCTTTTCTCATATAGATTTTATCAAAAGCTTCAAATAATCCCCTAAGATTTCCTTTAATTTTCTTGCACTGACTTAAATTTCTCCAACTTCTATACAAAGTGAATACCATAAGTTTTTTTTTAAATTTCTTTTTCCTTTTCGTATATCCTTCGAAAATGTTTTCGTCCTGCCAAATTGACTCTAATTTCCCCAAAGCTTCTCCCTTTATATTGAATCCTCTCATTTTTACGCGAAAGTATCTCCTCAAATATTGTCTTTTATTTTTCCCAAATCCTCTCTATTTCGCAAGAATTCCCTCGGATAGAGTCAACTTCCCAAACATTTCCTTTTATCTAATTCAATATTTCATTATATTTCCCCCACAGGTCCTCTTTTTTCCCTCAAGATTTGTTGCATTACGTTTAAATTTCACAAATCAGATCATAGCAGATTTTCTCTTCGAATTTCTTTCAGATTGACAGAAATTTCCCAAATTGTACCTATACGAAATATTTCTCTTTTCCAAAAATGTTTTGCTTATTTCTTCAGAATTCCTTCTTCTCCAAAGTGTACTCCAAACATTTTATACCTAGGTTTATACAATTTATTATAATTATTTCACTATCAATAGATCATTAAGAAACAGTCAATAGAAACAAAGGTTTATTGTGCGTAGGTAATCCACGAAACCATACCTTTGTTTCTATTGGCTATTGATAGCGAACTAATGATAATGATTATGCAGGGTGCCCATTATGTATGGAATGTAGTATATATCTCGGTAAATGTGGACTGTATACTTGTATATGAAAGTTGTTTAGCATTTGACTTTCCATAATAAGGCAGCATTCCATTGTTTTTATTTCAGAAAACAAATGAGTATCGAAAAACAATTGAATTTTTTTAAATAATAATGCGCACTTTCATTAGACTCATTTGATAGAGATTTTTGTTCTCTTTTCAATGATGTACCACGTTAGCACCCGTGTAGAAAAAATTAATTTTTATTTCATGCTTTTTGTGATATGTTATGCCACTGCTTTGCAGTTAATGGTGAACTGCTAATTTAGTTTTGTCTTCAAGTTTAATTCTTTTATTTTGATGTAGGATATCTGGATTAATGTTTATTGATCAAATTATAATAATTTTTTTTGAAGAAATGTTTTGAATAAGGGTACTAATATGTTGTATCATCGAAAATAGAAAATGAGTCTAATAAAAAGAAGCACTGCCATTTAAAAAAATTCAATTGTTTTTCGTTATTCATTTGTTTTCTGAAATAAAAACAATTGAATGCTGCCGTATTATGGGAAATAAAATGTTAAAACAACTTTCATTTAGAAAAATTTTGTATACAGTCGATATTTACCGAGTTATATACGATATTCCATACATAATGAGCACTCTGTATAAATCCACCTCTTATTTTTCATATCGAAACCTTTCAATTGTTTATTTTACGAATTTGATTATTTTTTTGCTTGACTACAAAATAAAAAATGGCCGACTGGACCTAATCCTAAGAAGCTTTCATGACGATTTCAACAAATTGCCTTCGAAGTAAATTTCTAATAAAAGTCTGTGGAAGTGTAGAAGGTTTATGCCGGAATTAATAAAAAGGAATTTAAGGAATTTTACATGAAGAATTTCAATGATGCTTTTGAGAAAGGGAATTTCTATCAATTGTAATGTAAATTTAATTACGTATTACAACTAATTAACAATAAATTTATAACAGTTTTGAAATTGGTTAATTTATAACAGTAAAAATATTATTTATCACTCACGAATTCCCGATTTATAACTTTTTATTTCTTCGGCGTCGAAATTGGAACTCAATCGTTTGCTTATATAGCAAAGGGTCCCTCTATTTCGATTTAACGAATTATTTAAAAAAAAGTCTCGTACTTAAAACGATAGTTTTCCATGCTTTTACAAGATACATAGAAATCTCTTTAGGATTTTCCATTACAATTACGAATAGATAATTTCGGTAAACACGAAAAAACTTTAAATGTCAAACGATAATAATAATAATCTACACACGATATTTAATTAATTCATTCTACAAAACATGCCTACTACTGTGTTTCCGTTGTAAACATGCAACGTTTTTTTATTAATGCTGTTACAATTAAGAAAATGAGCGAATCGATACCAAATTACCTCTGAATGTTGAGTGGAATGTAGATATGTTTCCAAAGCGACATGCGACGAACATTCCACGTTGTTATCAATTTGCACGTTATTTCCACAAATGGAGCCATCAACTGCAGCATTATAATTACCAGTAACAGTTTTGTTTTCAAATCATCACATAAGCAAACTACTCGAATTTTTTTAGTAGGTAATAATCTGTGATTTCACAACGAAAAAGTTCGATTTCTAATGAGCTGAAACTCTCAAGGATTTTCGAGAAAATTGTTGCACTGCATAATGAACTGATTATTAAGGATGCATGGTTTAAAGCTTTCTTCATGCAAGCTCTGAATGATTAAGTTACCTAAATTTTAAAATCGGAATTAACCCTCTCTTCCAAGACAATAAACTAATTAGAAAAGGGCCAACACGCTTAATAATTGAATTTTCCACTCAATTTTGTAACGAAATATGTATAGAAAACGCGATTAAACAACTTTGCAAATTGAGCCATTCAATATTAGTTTAAATAATAAGCCCAATTTGAAACAATAAAACCAATTTGTACGAGTTTTGCGCAATCAACCGATCCGATTGGACGCCAGTTTATTTATAGGGTGGCCCATTAAATTTGATCAAATACAATCGTCGAATCGCTTTTTTATTTTTGTTCGTTCGACAAATAAGGCGAAATCGTGCGCTTTCTAAGTAATAACGAACGTTCGTTATTAAATTCGTTTTGAGGACCCGCAGTTTAATAAACGGACGCCGCCGGTGGGTTGGGGTCGCAAAAAAAAAGGAGTCGAAGGTGAGGCACGCGTAAACTGCACAGAAAATCAAAGTAAAGTTTAGGATCACAGGGCACGTCGGAACCTCAAATGATTAGACGAACTAAGGGAATTCAAACGCCAAACCAAACTAATTTTGCATTCTGAATGCGATCAACTTGGAAACTGATTTCCAAAATAAACTAATGGCTGTTCTCTCAAATTGAAACTGAACTAATAAACGAAAAGCATTTGTTTTACTTCCGGGGTAGAAAGTTTAATATGTTGTATATACTGATAAATGTATTTCGACGTTAATAGTAATTGAATTTATTTCTCCCGAAACGGTTTTTACGTAATTTCGTTTCTTTTTATATTTTATTCCACTTGCGTTGTGTAACTGTCGTTATTATATTCAAATTAGACTACGAAAAACAATGTAATCGATTCCACTTTTGTACTTATACAATAGAAAAAAATTGTCGACGGTTCTAAAATCAAACAAAACTTATGTAAATGAGGGCGTGTTGTTATAGGCAGTTTGTGGAAAACTTTGTTAAAAAACGTTAAGCGACCGAGTTATTAAGTGCAGTTGGAAAGTACTACAAAGTTTATTATGGTTCAAGTTGCTTACAAACAATTTAATGAAATTTTGAGAGTATTAAGGTGCATAATGCCGAAAATATTTGAATGTTAATGTCCTTATTATATTCTGGCAAATAATGCGAATATATTGCGTTGCCGTATTAATTAAGCTCGATATCCTAGAAACGTGATTCTCATTTACTCAAAACAATTTACAATTTCAGTAGATACGCATCCGCACCTCGTATATGACACAAAATTAAGCCTCGAAGCAAGACGCCTTTAACTTACGTGCTATCTAATTTTGTCTCATGAAGAAATTATAATCAAGTTGAGCGAATTCTTATGAAATCTACTGAAATGACTTATTGCTACGGGGGTGACATTTTGCTTTGTTTTTAAATAGTACTATAGTTACTTATGTCTTATTTTCTTATGGGGACTTAACTTACCAAATTTGAAGGTAACTTTTCCACGCTCTGTATATAACTATTTCGCCTGTTCCTGTATATATTCCCACTGTTTATGTTTGCGAAAGATGTTATCTGAAGTGGAAATTCTTTAAATTATTCGTCTAAGCGTCTTTACATGAATAGGGATGTTTGTATCCATTTGAGGTAAATTTATTTTTGTAGGATTCCTTATTTGTTAACTCGTTTCTTTTGAGGTAATGGCATATATTTTAATTTAATTACCTATCTTTCTTTTACCTATATCGCAATCAAAAATCCATTTAATAATGGGGTGCGTATGCCAATACACCTCTGCATAAGAAAACCTCATAGATTTTTCCCTGCGACTTCGTACGCTCAAGAGTGACGAATATATTATTCCAATCTGGCCCAATTGTAAATCTAAACCACACACACACACACAGAGGCACATAAAATTTCATCAAAGTCTGCCCCCCCCCTCCTCCCCCGGTTTAAGAGGAGTTCAGTCACAAACACACGTACAGTCGAATTGTATATAAAAAGACCGTCTCATTGTGGCAATGGTGGTGTTAGGGTTGAATTTTGTGGGTAATGAGAAAAGACCTCCTCAACCAGCATGTGCGTCTGATTTGACAAGAATTTTTTAACTAATAGTTCCTGTATTAGAAGCTGAAACACCTCTTAGCACGTTATATTCTCCTGATATAAAATTGGTTTTGAAATACGTTTGTGCTTGATAACAAAAGACCTACTTCACCATCATGTTCTCCTGGTAGCTAGACAAAGTTTAGCTGATAGTCCGTGCATTAGGAGCTGAAACACCTCCTCTGACATTATATTCTCCTGATACAAAGTTTGTAAGCATTTAAAACGAAATTTGGCTGTGAAATGTGTTTGCCGGTGATGACCTGGCCCCTCTCATTAGGGAAACAATAATCAAATTGTCTTTCGTGAGCTGGGGAGCATTGGCTGGGGGGTATTCCATACCCCCCAGACCCACCGGTATTAAATTTTCCTCCAAAACTGACTACCTGGCCACTTTCATTTCACTGAACGTAGCACCTGGGGTTTTGGAATACCTCTCAGTCAATACTCCCCAGCATACGAATACTTCATTTATATGAGTAGCCCAATGGTCTCATGGTGGTAATGATGCTTGTAGGGAATGTCCCGCATTTGTGTCGACCTGACCACTCTCATTAGGGAAAGAGTAATCAAATTTTCTTTCATAAGCTGGGGATCATTGGCTGGGGCGTTTTCCATACCCCCAAGACCCTCCGGTATTGAATCTCCCCCCCTCTCAACTCTACCTGACCAGTTTCATTCCAGCCAAACGCCATCGAACGTAACAGCGTGGTCTCTGGTGGGCATGAAATGAAGGATTCTAAGAAAATTGAGGTCAGTGGACTCTTGGAGTAAACGGTTCTTAAAAAGCTCTAAAATTCCCTTAGGGTTCTTAAAGGCCCTCAATATCCCAAACAATCTCTTAAGAGTCTTAATCGCTCATCAAGTTTCGGCTTTTAAACAATCTTCAAGATTAACACTTCTTTTAAAGACTATACGTATATTAAAAGCCCTAAAGGTCTTTGTCGTTTGAGAACCTTTCTTCATTATTTTTATGTTTCTATTTTTATGACTTATGGATCGACCATTAATGGTTGTGAAATGTATTTCAAAGCTATTCAATTTCTTGACTCATAAATACTCATTAAGACTGTAAAGGTCTCATAAATACTCATAACAGTTCAAAGAGGATTAACACTGTTAAAGTCAACCAAAAGTTCTAAAGCCTGAGATCTTGCCGCCCCTTCAACATTCTTGAAAATTGGAAAAATCATGGATACTTTTAAAGACCTGTAAAGATTCTGAAGAGTCCCAAAGGCTTCTCGATTTTTTGATTATGGTATTTTAGCTATAAGGAGCCTTTGAACTCTTGTCGAAAAAACATTTCGTGGATCATGAAAGGATTTTAATACTCTTAAATATTAATGAAGACTCTTAAAACGCCTACAAAGGCTTTCAACGGTTAGAAAACGCTTTTTATGTTATTTATTATATTTTTGGTCTTTATTTTTAAGTAGGCAGGGCGCAACGCAGGCCGGCCACCCTAATTTCTCAAAAAGATTTTCAAAAATACACTTACTGACTTCTTTTGAGCTCTTGAAGAATACTAGGATGCCCTTGAAAACTTTTAACGATTTGTGAATACCACTTGATATTCTCAAATGCGTTTGAACAGTCTAAAGGTCTCGTAAATTGTAACTCCAAATATTTTTAAAAACGGTGGAGCACTTTGGAATGGAGACTCTTTGCAGTTCTCCTATTCTTCTAAAGGTGCTTCTTTAGAAAAGTCTTAAATGTTGTTAAAGTTGCTTAAATACCCCCAAAGCCACTTAATAAGAGCTTAAATCATAAAAGTAAATTTGGCTTACAACAGACGAAAGAACAGAAAAAGTGCTTTAAGTTATTAAAATGGAATCATGTGTCTTGAGTCTCAAAAAGTGGCAGTTTAATAGATTATGAAACTCCAAAATCATATAGGTAATTTTTTGCTATTTTTCTGCTCGTCTGTCTGTCCATTTACTGTTAGTTACTGTTCTGAAGTATAAGGCTAACTGGAATGTTAATAATTATAGACCATTGTAGTGCGTGGTATATCGTATTACTTAGGCACAAATTCTTTACTGAAAACCCTCAAAATACACATTTTAGAACTACGTTAAAAATAATATTGGGATTCCTCTTGAAAAAGTGTTCTAATTATATGATAATCTAAACGGTATGTTTCTACGCTACACTTTGATGTTAGTTTTGCTTTAAAATAAGTTTCAAAATTGAATTTAATTGAAAATTTATGAAAATTAAAAGGAATGTGCTGGATCATCGCCAACATCGTATCATCCGTGTCTGATAACCGAGATGTCGAAATGTAGCAACCTAAATATTAGTGTAATATTTCAATTCAGGTATCCTATTTTCCTCTGAAGGGTGTCTCTGGACCCCCTTCTGTTTAAACGAAGTTGATTTTCACTTGGAAGCTAAAGAAATTGATGACGGTAAGGATTAAAAGAGCTAAAAGTGACAAGTTCGAATGAGACTGAATTTAATTCAAAAATATTTTTGGTTAGTTATACTTGGGCGCTGATGTAACCCGAAATCCAAAATGTAAGCTGCTATTTAAATCAAGAAGGATGAATGAGCTTTTCTGTTTTCTAACGAGAAGAGAATAACCCCATACAGAAATGGACGATTTGGTCGAAGGCACACGTCGATACGAATAAAAGAATTAACATACTTATCGTTCGTATAGTGTAATGACGCAGCGAGTTGGAAATTGATTGATTGTTTATGAATGCGCAATTTATCTTCAACGATAATAATTACATCACGTTCACACATAAATAACGCCATATCTAATGATGAGGAAGAAAATAGGAAAAAAAAACAATCAAATCGCCGGAATCCGGAAAAAGCAAATTGAGGGAGTGCAATCTGGAAAAATAAAAAGTTTTGTACATTTACTAATTGAGTATGTCGAAGTATTACTGGAAATAGAGCAAGTCACCGAAAAGACGTGTCCAAAGCAAACCCAAATAAATTCCATTAAATCCTCTGTGGATTAGGTTTAATGAAACAGTGTTTTTTCGAGCTCCAGTTAACTTAATTAAATATCGCCAGATACCACCACGACTAACCGCGAGCGTTTGGGCGATTGTTATCATTTCGGTGACAATAATTACATTTGAAATTGGAGTATAAATGTCCTATTTCGGGCCCACTTAATTTACCACAAAAGGAAACAGTCGCGGAAGAAAACTCGGACAGGAGGATCGCCGCGTGAAGGTGGAAAAGGAAAAAAATGGATCGAGCCCTTTTAAATGTGGGTACATTTGTCATGTACAGTTGATTACGTTTGGACGATTTGTGTGAATGGGTTCGTGAATTTGATAAGGCCGGCGGCTGCTGCGGGTACGCGAAAAGCAAGCGCCGGACACAATTACACCAAGATAAAGCGACAATGAATGTGTGTTCACAGACCGTTGTTATTACTGATATTAAACTTTCACCAACTAAAATTTAGTCACATTCAACACTTAAAGTGCTGCCACTATTGTGGAACGAAGCTGATAAGCTTCCCACATAAATTTGATTCCGACTGTTTCCTGTTTTGTCCCCCAGATTAAGCTTCGAATAGAAAATTTGCTCTAAATGAAATTTTCTGCCACAATTGCTTGGAACGATTTCGAATTTAGTTTCCATCGGCAGAGGGCGCGCAATACCGGCCGAATTTCGACGCGTCAGCAAGTTTTTCCGACGATAAAGACCTTAAAACTGGGGGATATAATAAAAGAAAACCCGATATCGGTGCTGCCTTTTATTTTCGCTGGCCATTAATTAAAAGTAGGGGCTAACATTAGGGCGATCATAGGTGGTGGCGACAGCGGCCGTCTGCGATATAAAACTGAGGATTTATTACTTGACCATTTTGACTGCCGGTTCAAAATTGGATTGCAGCAAGCACTCTTACTTCCATTTTTTTAATTACGTTTTATACTCTGCATGTTTTCCGACGTTGTTGTTACACTCGTGGAACTAAATTTAATGACGCTTTAGTTTATAGGTTTCCTGTTTCGTGACACCCTAATGAATACAATTTTTGTTTCGGGAAAACATCACGAAAACCATTAAAAGTTTTTGTTTTTCAATTCGTAGAGCAGTAAAGTAATCCATCTCCGTGTTGCGGATATTTTTCGTGAAAAACCTGACTTTGTTGTCCAGCTAAACACAACATCTTACAATGTTTATTTTAGTTCCGGATTTGGACTGAAACGAGTATGGATAAAAGCACACATTTTTACACCTTACGATTAGTGCAGCAATTCTGACCCCATATTTGGAACGTACATACATATAGAAGGTGTAAATCTAGCCGCTTGACATTGCGGTGTTTTCTTTCTGTCCCAAAATTGAACCACCTCCCTTCCACCCTCGCATCCTCCCTCCCTTCTCGCGTCAGTTAGTACTCCCAAGTGTCCAAGTTGAAATTAAACGTTAGGGTAATAACCCAAAAGATGCAAAAAAAACAATACGGAACGAGCTCAAACTATGAACCGATGGGGTCCGTTAACTTGGCCCCCCCACTGAGAGATTTCATAGTCGTATTATTTTGAAATGAATGCGCTCGTTATGCGCTCATATGCGCCACCGATAATAACTCTTGCGCCATTATCGTTTTTTATAAATCCGAAAAAACATTTGGGGGGGGCCAAGTGAACGTAGCCCTCCCCAGTACACATTTTGTCCCTTGTAACTAGGTCACCTGATAAATTTGGTTATGCGCTCAATTGCGCCACTTGAATTAAAGCTAGCGCCATTACGGTTAAGCCGTGACAAATTTTCAAAAAGTGGGGGGGGCCAACTTAACGTTTTTAAAAGTGACTTTTTTTTAACATCTTTTCATACGAAATTGTACTCTCAGGTATGCGCTGAAATGCGCCGTAAAAAGATATCTTTGCGCCATTATTGTTTTTTGGATATTCTTAAATATATTGGGGGGGGCAAGTGAACGGAATTCCCCATAACGCATTTTGCTACCGGTATTTGTGCCACTTGATACATCTGGTTATGAGCTCAATTGCGCCACTTGAATTAAAACTAGCGCCATTACGGTTAAGCCATAAAAAATTTTTAAAAAGTGGGGGGGGCTAACTTAACGTTTTCAAAAGTTACGTTTTTTAACATGTTTTTTTTTACTACATCGTACCTTTCATCATGCGCTAAAATGCGCCGTAAACAAAAATCTTGGCGCCATTATAGTGTTTTAGAAACACTATACAGGGTGTTTTTTGGGGAGCTTTAGTTAAACGATTCTGGCAAAGTAAAATAGGTAGGTTTTTAAAAATTTGTATTTAGGAGTTACTCCGAAGGCCGAATCGATGTAAAATATTTTCAAAATAGACGCACTTCCGGAAATAACTTTTGAAAACGCTAAGTTAGACCCTCCACTTTTTAAAAATTTTGTATGGCTTAACCGTAATGGCGCTAGCTTTAATTCAAGTGGCGCAATTGAGCTCATAACCAGATGTATCAAGTGACACAAATACCGGTAGCAAAATGCGTTATGAGGGATTCCGTTCACTTGCCCCCCCCCCCCAAATATATTTAAGGATAACCAAAAAACAATAATGGCGCAAAGATATCTTTTTACGGCGCATTTCAGCGCATACCTGAGAGTACAATTTCGTATGAAAACAAGTTAAAAAAAAGTAACTTTTAAAAACGTTAAGTTGGCCCCCCCACTTTTTGAAAATTTGTCACGGCTTAACCGTAATGGCGCTAGCTTTAATTCAAGTGGCGCAATTGAGCGCATAACCAAATGTATCAGGTGACCTAGTTACAAGGGACAAAATACGTACTGGGGGGGGGCTACGTTCACTTGCCCCCCCCCCAGATGTTTTTTCGGATTTCTAAAAAACGATAATGGCGCAAGAGTTATTATCGGTGGCGCATATGAGCGCATAACGAGCGCATTCATTTCAAAATAATACGACTATGAAATCTCTCAGTGGGGGGGGGGGGGGCAAGTTAACGGACCCGAACCGATGTCAAAAGATTTCGAGAAGGGGCACTTCGATTTTCCAACCATTATTCACGACGATCTCATACAAACTCTTCAAAAATGAAAACTTTCTCGGTTCCCCAGCGTTATAAAAATTTTGAACCCGGCTCATACATCAAGATAAATAAGCGCACTTCAAATGACACTCCAATCAGACGCCGTTCGCTGCAATACATCTAATTAGCCACCGGTAATTATACTAACCTAATTGGCCGGGTTAAAATTCTTGAAATCCAGTAATACCAATTGTTTGTTGCAATTTGCGGTTCAATCAAAAGGTTTCTTTATTTTCATAACTTCAACATTGCACACATAAAATCGACAAATAATTAATACTTATACGGATCTGAAATCATAAAATATTAATTTTCTCTCCTTTTCGGATACTGCGAAAATAATTGAAATATCTCCACGGGAACGGTTACAAAACTGGTCAATTATATACGATATATTGTTTTTACTATCGACGGCTGACATACACCACAACAAATTAAGCAATTAATTCTATTGCCAATTCTTGGAAGATATAAGTCCATAACATACGGTTTCTAGTAATGAAGTGCCCGGTTGAGTTCCTCCATATACAGTGTATTCATTAAATCTGGTAGATTTCATGGCGCAGAACGGGTGCTTCGTTATCTCTTTACATCCTCATATCAGATGCTCAATATTATCCTCTTTCTCTTCACAAAGTTCATTTCCTTTCTTCTGTTTCTCTCCATTTCTCGTTTGCTCTCCTCGTTTCCGCATTGAACCTCGGTATTAGTTTGATGTTTTTCCTTCCCTCCGTTACTAGCTTCTTGTACCTCGTGTTTCCTCGTGAATTCTCGATTTTCTCTCTGTTGCTGCACTTATATATCTTGGTCTCTTTTTGTTAAGTTCTTATTTCATCATTTCCCTTATATCTCCCCCCTTTTCGACCCCTGCCGATCCGTATCCGTGTCTCATAATGTTTTTCGTTTTTCGCACCAGTTTTCTTTTGTGTTCATCCTGATTAATATTCTTTTACCAATTAACTTTCTCTTTCTCTCCTTTCCTCGATTCTTACAGGCCTGCGTCTCAACTCTATCCTTATCTTCTCCATTTTTATATCCTCCTCTAAAGTACAAGTCGAGGTACAAGTGGTTATTTAAAGACTGATTATTATTACCAAACTTCCTCCATGTTTCTAAAATGTCTTCGTCCTATTTCCACAAAATCTTCGCTTATTCCTCTTACGTATTTAAGGATTTGCCGCTACTTTCGCCAAAGTTTCTTGTATTGTTGTTTTCCATTTTTCCTTAGAATTTGCCTTCCTTTTTCATTTCCATAGAATATGTCTATTTCGCAAAATTTCCTTATACATAATCATCTAGAGCCCAAAGTTTAACCCTTGCTCTAGATTCCATTTTCTTCGTAATATTATTCTCCATGTATCACCCAAATTCTCCTTCTAGAATTTCTTCTTCACAGCTTTCCACTTTCTAACAAAATAAGTAGCGCCATTTATTGAAAGATGAATTATTATTTTCTAAAAATATTCCCCCATGTTTCCGTACAATTCCTTCGTATTTTCCTAGAATTTTCTCTTATTTTCCTGAACATTTTCACTTATTCTGGTCTACAATTATACACATTTCCTTAAAATTTGACTTTTAATTTACCATCTGCTTTTATTTTCTCAAAATTTTCTTACAATCCCCTAGAACCCAAAATGTTTCTGTCTTCCTCTAGTCTAGATCGTAGGGATTATCTTAAGATTTCCTCACTGTATCGCCAGGAGTTCAGATTGCACCAAAGTTTCCCCAGATTTACCTACAATTCTTTTATTTCTTTTTCTCCGTTATTCAATTTGATTTGAATTTTTATAATTTCTATACAAAATAAGTTTTCATATGGAGGGGGTCCTGCTTACTAATACAATAATCAATAACAATATTCAATAATGTTTATTAAATAAAATGCAACACAATTCCATCAAACTGAATATAGTCAACCTCCTGCAGGCAACTTAAAAATACATTCTACCAACTATACATAAGTACCAACTTAAACTAAAGCGCGTAATTTCAAAATTCAAATCTTAGCTACTACACATGTTTCATTAGAGAGATTTTCTTTTCCTTCCAATTCCTCCATATTTCAGTAACGTTATCATTTTTTACACCAAGGTATCATTTTGAAAATTCCCTTATATTTTTCTTAAACTTCTCCCCCTCCTTAATTTCTTACTGATTAATGAACGCCTACAAAATGGCATATTATTAAAAAATCCGACATCCTAAATCGTTGATTCGCTTACTTCATTTTGCGCTACCAATTAAACAAGGGCTAGGGAAATAAATCATCCCCAAACACGACCAACATATGTTACGTTATAGTTTCCACGATGTTGAAATGACCGCATGCCGACTTCGCAGTTGTAATGAAATAATCCTAATTAAGATAACTGGAAATATGATCCAAATCCCCGACATAAGTTGTCCAGACATCCAGAATCTACTAAGAAAACAATGCTCTACAGAAATTAAAAGATCCAAAAAAGACAATTGTCAATTCCAGCGAATGCTTACAGATTTATTCTTACAATTTCATTAGCCAAATAATTGATTGGAAAATCGGTTTCCACTTTTACTGATATGTAATGCGTAAACTGCCCCCAAGATCCGGGGATAAGCCTTTCATTAAACTCCCCCTAATTATCTAAATAGACGTGTTTTTTGTAATTTTTGTTTTTTTCAAAAATGCAAATTACAATCGCTGGTTCGTTTTGAAATGCAACCCCTGTACTATGTTCACATAAAGCCCGTTTGAAATTCCTAAATGATTAAGTTAAAATGAGGGAAAGAATTACAATTTTACGAACTCGTGTAATGGCTCTTTTTTTGATTTTCGGAAACAATGCATGACTAATTAGATGAAGCGTAGAAGCTTTAGACAATATTTTCAGAGGAAGAAGTTGTAGATAATTATGATACCCAAAGGAGGGTAGCACCGCATATTTCTTTGAAGCTAACAGAAAAGCTAATAATGTCCAAGTTTTCCCTGTAACGGATTAATATGGCATATAAATTAGAAGTTAAAGATGAAGTGTGTACGCAATTAAAGAGTATAATAATAAATGATAGCGATTAAATTCCTATCGATTAAACAAAGGAATGCCAAATATTTAATTAAACGTGGGACTTGCTTAATGGCTTATCGGGTTACTCTTTAAGCGGTAGGTATAATAACTATTATTTATAATTTGTTTTCCTTCACGGCAACATGCGGAAAGGCTACATTTTTCAAAATTCCATTCCCCATTATTACAACGAGCACTTCATTTAGGGCAGCGCGCGATCTAACTTTGTGCGAAAACTCGAATCGAAAAAAAAAAGTTTCTCGTGCCAATTTCTCTAGAAGAAATTTGATGACAATAATAATCAAAGTGGTTATTTCGCGGTAACAACTCGCAAAGCATCCAACAAGTGAGCGGTAAAAGCAATATCCGCAAAGTTCCAAAACGTGAGTTACAAACTCGTTATATAAATTAATGCGGCTGCTTTTGCGTTTTCGCTAACTTCTTCGACTAATAAATTTGCAAAGGTTAAAGGAGGCCGTATTGTTATTGGCGCAATTCTACCCGGGAGAAATCAGCAGTTGTAACCGAATGACAGCGAACCTGTAAATTCAACGTGTCTCTAACTAATTAAAGTAGTTAATTTCGCTTCCGGAACAAATGGCACCTCTTATTCGTCTCCTTCTCGCTTCCATGGCGGGACCGATGTTTACCACTATGTTTCCTCCAAACGATGTCGAGCATTACTTAACCTAATTTAAACCATCGCGTCCAATTCCAGCAATATATAACTCCAAAAACATATTCGAAAATTTATTAGGGGATCCTTTTAATAACTCCACCCTGCGCGAATGTCAGACTTATTCAAACCTGTAATTAAAGCGAATATATTATTCCGGGGGGAATAATTGCCTTCTTACTTTATAAAGAATGATTAAGGTGCACCACGCCTTGATTGTCCTATAAATCAGATACAATTAAAAAAATCATCGCAAAATGGCTTCCGTTTTGTTTTCTTATGCAGAATGAATAAGACATAAATTAATTTTCACTTCTCCCATTTTACTGCTAGTTAAAAAACCAGTTAATAATGCTTTTGGTACTTCAGTGAAAGCGTGTCGAAAAACAATTATTTGTTTAATTTATTTATTTATTTATTATCCCTAAATAAATTAAACAAATAATTATTTTTCGACAACTACGACCCCTATTTAAATTTTAACGAAGCCTAATAAAAACAAAAACACGGCACTTTTTCCAAAAATAATACCTTTAGGAGAAAATTTTATTAACTACTAATGTCGATGGAATATTTTTGACGAAAGTAGCGGGAATCGGCCGCAAACTGGGTGTTCTGTCGTCGAAACCGGCGGACGGACTCGAGCGTCATCAAAGGTGCGACCTTGTCCCAGGTTGGCGGTAGCAGCGGGTTTGAGTGGATCGGTTTCGGAAGCCTCAGACAAACCGTAGCTCCAAGAATTTGAAACGCAAGCTGGTGAATGCTAACAAAATTGAAGCGTACAGCAATTTTCCTAAGCGGGTATATTAAATAATCGGATTTGGTAGCGCTATCTATGGGAAAGCAAATGCAGGAGAGCGACAAAACGCTCATCTTGCAATTAAACAGAGCGATCGAAATTACTGTGCAAGAAAAATCATACGGTATGCAAACTTAATGTTAAAGCAAAAATTAAACGGTCTTAGGATTTAGATACGGTGCGGTTGTCAAAGTAAATTTACGAGAAAGCTCAAAAATCAAAATCACGGTATCTACGACGCGTCATTTGCGAAACTGCAGAGGACAAAAAGATCCCCCCTAAACAACGGGTTTACCTTTTATAAAATTCGGCTATTTCATAGAGGGAATATGGGCTTTACTTGCTCGACGGATACGAAACGGTTGTAAACAACAAATGAAATGCGGCCTCTTATTTTCCTTAACGGACGGCTCGACAAATCAACCCACTAATTTCTAAAAAGCTTCTAGATACCGGGTGTTCAGCAGAGCTGGTTCGACAGAAATATACAGTGTGGTCATAACTTGCCAAAAATTGCATCTGTAATCCGTAAAGGAAATTGCAACCCTAAAAATGTTTCAACGTCCAAAGTTTTGGAGAAACGGACCAAAATCTATAGTCATCCTAGAGCTCCGCCTTTTCTTTCAAATTTCTTGATTTTTACGGAAATACCTTTATCTATGCGCAATGGCGTGTGGCCAATACCTCACCCACAAAGCAACTTTTTTATAATCTCTGCTCGCACACATTCGGCCTCTGCTAGAAGAACAATTCTAATATTGATCTAAATTTTTTCAATTTAAAAGACTCGGTGGCCTCGATCAACTTCCATAGAATTTATTACACAAATTTTGATTCGCACCTGAAATAAGTCTTGGGCACGAACGCATGAAAACTCTGTCTGGGTCGCCTAAAGCATTCGAATAAACACAATTAATTGATTGACAATGACAAAAATTTATTCTGGGACTCGGAAAACAAAATTAAAATAAAGTCCCTGAAAGGAAGACAAGTGAAAAAGTCGTATTTTTCTCCTAATAATATGAATGCTAGGACAGGGAAAAATACCGGTAGGGGCGGTAGACACGAGATCATTCTCTTTCAAATGAGCCGCCTATCGTCGAAGTCTATACAGTTTTAAATGCTTTCGTAAATAGCATTGCGCATTGTCTACATTAGAAATTTCATTGGATACCTTCATAAATAAAACATACAGCATGCGTAAACAGTAATTTTGAAACCGGTATTAGTTTTAGATTTACGGACTTACTTACGGCAAGTAGAACGCAAAAGATCCTTGCAAAATTGAGCATTTTCCTGATAAAGAAAACCTAATATGGTAGAAGTGGAACAGGGAAAATCCAAACCGTGGCGCATTCAATACGAAATCGAAACCAATGAATTCGATTTTTAATTAATCACTCGGCTCCTATTCGTGCGAAAATTCCCGAACATCTGGCAATCGATTCGTTAATTAAGCGCGCACAATTTGACACCAAAATCCTCTCGGTATGTGCTTCTTTACTGTAACTCATTAGTGTATGCTAATTATACATACTCAAAAGGCTAAACGGAAGCTCAGGAAGTCTTTACATTAATTAACTTTATGTTAATTAAACGTTTTCGGCCACAAAACCGGCTGGCGGTTATCAGCAGCCAACTGATAATGAGCAAAACAACTCGCTTCGGAACTTGTTCTATCCTTGCTTTTACTTATTATAGGGAACTAAAACAGTATATTAACATGAACGGCGCTGAAACCAAAAAATATTAATTGTCCTTCATCTTCTCCAGGTTGAGAGCCTTCGGGGGTTACCAAAATAATTCCAAAATTCCAACAATAACGATCGTAGGCGGACTAATTAACTACGACTCTCCTGGTCTCCATGGCTCCGCGGAAATTTCGCGAAATTACGGTTTTCTATGTAACGAAGCCCAAACCAATCGTTACTATACAGGGCGGTCCTCGTAAACAGCGAACCCAATGCAAAAATCCCGGGTGCATCGTTACAAACGTCGTTAATTTTATTTATATTCGTAGTGTTTACATATAAAGTGTAATTCATTGCATTGTACATGCATTAAACCAAATTTTTGATACTGCGCATGCACAAAATCAAAAACTATCGGTATGCACGGAATCCTTGGACCAAGCCCTTTCAAATGAGCCCCATATCGCCCAAATCGGTTCAGTGATGTAGAAAGAGTACGTGTGACGGACGGACGGACAAAGTGCAGCCAATAGCTTCGACGAAAATACGCTAAACACCTTAGAGAGCTTGTTAGGACATAATACCTCGCACTAGGAGGTCGACAAATAAAATAAGTTAAAATTATTTACAGTTTTTTCCATAATCCAAATACATATTCCGAGGAACTGCGTCTGCAATTAAACAAATAGGACCAACTGTCCCAGAAATTAGCGTAAACAAATTTACACGTTCTTTTTACCATCGCGGAAACTAACAGAGTTTACTCGATGTCTCCAGTATGTAAAAAAACACCCACTTCCACTGAGATAACAAATTCAAGCAAAATAAATCAACCTTGTGCTTATTCGTAAATAATCCCGCAGAAATATTTTAATATACAGGATGTCCCATCATTATTTTTGGTGTTTAGACTAAAATAACATCCACATGGCATTGTTTGCACAACAATATTTTGTTATGAATAGTTTTGAAATCGAAAGTATCATCAATTAGTTTACTTTTACTGGACATTGGCTTGAAGAATCTGAATCCCTTGAATATTTTAAAATTAAATATCTTCTCTGACGTTTTTTTACAATTGTCTATTAATTTTATTACTATGGTAATATCAGGATCAAAAGTTATAGACTAGAAACCAATTTCGAAAGAAAATTCAAAGGGCTGTAACTTTTGAACTAGTAACCCAATCTTGGAACTGTTTGAAATTATGGATTCTACAGGCCACATTCTATAAGAAAGTTTTTTTTTCCGGGTCGATCTGAGATAATTTTTTTCTCGGGCCTCAAAAAAAGGCAGTGTATAACCTTCCTTTTTTACCAAAAATCGACTGCACCAAAATTTCTCGGGAAAACACTTCTTCTTATTAATTTTGGTGCGTAGAATCCAAAACAATTCGTACTTTTTCTATCAGACTTCTCAATCAAAAGCAGGGGCAATATAAATTATCCAGTAAACTTGATGCTAAAAAACAAAATCCAACAGTAGGTATTTAATTACTTTATAGAGTGGCGACACAGGTACGATCATTTTTTGATCTATTTTTAGATAACAAGACCATAAATTACGTTAAAGGTATCAGACAAAGAAATAATGCACAAGTAGCCAAAGCGAGCGTTGCAGGACCGAATAAAGTAAGTAAATAAAAGCTAAAAAAGCGCAATTTATAATAAACCTGAAAAACCGACACGACATGGACGTGTCAGAAATGTTAGATAATAGTAATCAACCACGAACATACCACACATACGTTGAAGTATTAATGTTGGAAATTATGATAGGGAAAAAAACACAAAAGGGACGCCAAAAGCGATGATAGATCACGAAATCACGACAAAGCTCGAAAATCATACAAATAAAGGCAGCGAGAGAAACCCTCTTAGCTGAATGACAAAACAAACTATTTTGTGCTGTATCCAAACAAGCTAAACCAACATTAGTTCATTTGCTGCAGCGGAGTGGGCACTACAAATCACCCTTCATTTATTTTCCACTCGCAACTATCCCCTCGCTTTCCATTTCGAGAGGGTGGGGCTCTTTTTTTAATTATTCTCTTCAATTTTATACCTTGCTAGCCGAGAGTTAGGTACTCAGTTAAAAAGTTTCGCTCCACCATCAAACCCTTCCCTCTCCTTTATTACCAATAAAAAATGTAGCGTTACCAGTAAAGAAGAAGTTCGTTTTTACTGCGCCGAAACAGGCGATAAAAATAAAAGTTTTAAGGGATTAATATAAAATCATAGGGGGATTATGCAAAATACGGAATATTTGGCGAGTTTTCTATATACTTTTGTGATTAATGAAATTTTTCGGCGGGCGTGGTAAAGAAGTCATGTTGAGATTGTAATATTAGTTGTATAATGACAGAGCTTCCAGTACCTTATACCTTCGCATGTAAGTTTGATGGATGTAAAGGCGTGCAAGTGACAGATCGCTGATGGGAAACTCGGCAGTCTACTTTGCATCTCGCATCAGGAGTGCGAGAGGAACAAACCCCTTAAATGCAAATCCGCTGACTCAGTTGATGATTAGCAATAAAACGTTTACAACAACAAATAGTGTCATTTTTTACTGACGGAGAAGTACGTGTCGAAAAATCGTAAGGGAGCCCTGTAATTTGTTTAGGTCTGATTTTCAGCGGCGAAACAAATTCGTTTCCATTACGGTTGATATACATCACGCACCCAGTGCATTATTTAGTATCCACGGCAAACTTTCACCCCAAAAGTGCGAAACATTACTGTAACGGTCTCCGCTGCACACAAATTTCTACAAAGTTTCATAATTACTGTCAAACTTTTCCTAGTTAATGTTAAAGCAAAATGTAATCACATCGAGGCGGACAAGCCTGTTTTATCCGCCCGTTTCTTTAAACATTCAGTTTTGCGAGAACACGACTTTCGGTTGTAAAACTAAATAACAAACGATTGTTCTGTTCCGCGCGGTAATTGAAAAAGAAGAAACAGTTCTTTTTAATTACTTAGTCCGGACAAAATTCGTAATGAAAATGTGAAGTATATAATAGTTACGAGTTATATAAATGTCAGGAAAATGACACATTACTGGCGATAATATTTTTTGACAAAAAAAATTATTTCAAACCGAGTTTTTCATGCAGGTGAAATGATTAGAAATTAGAGAAAAATGATTGAAACAGCTTAATTTTTCCGCGGGTGAAATCCCTGGGGTTGAAAGGGGTAGAAAGTGGTATTCTGCAATTTGTGGCATAACTATACATTTTAGGCGAAAGGCGAAAATGTTCAATATAAAAGTTATAGAGAATAAAAACAACTTTTGTATCTGCAGTATTTTCGCATAACCTCCAATTTTCCTAAAAAAACCAGAAAAACCTGTTTTTTTCGTTTTTTATTCCTATTTTTGCGAAAAAAAATCGCAGGGTGGAGGAATATTAATTAGAAAATTTTAAATATAGTAAATCCTCACTACATTTAAATATTTTTAAAAAAAATTATTAAATTTTTAGTATTCAAACAATTAAATGCAAATAATAATTGTTTTATTATAAAAAAGAAGGTAATTTTTTGGGCCCGAAAAGTTGAACCGTTTCCGAGATCTCACAATTTCTGAAAAAAACACCTTATTTTTCAAGGGGATGAAAAACTATTTTTTTCATCGAATAGAAGTGCGTGTGATAGCAATTTTTGGGAAGACTTATATTTTAATAAATTTTTAAGATATACACGGTTTTTGACATGATAAATCAACGTGTTGGATGTTAATAAAGATTTTTTCGCATCTGTCTTCTTGCTTCTCTTTAATGTTGCTAAAATTTTCTCTTTTGTTATCTTATGCTCAACTGTTTTAGTTAAAACATCTTTATTATTTCTTTTTTCTGCATTTTTACTGCAATAAAAGCAATTCGAAGTAAAATCGAATTATTTTGTTTCCTGTTTTTGTTCACTGACTCTTCCTCCTGCCAGCTGATGCAATTACTCTAGGCCTGTTGCAAAACTTGCAAAATCTTCAATAAGAACGTTAGTTTTACCGGCCAAAGCAATAAATGATTTGAGATATAAAACCTGGAATAAACTTCATGAGGATTTTATCCATAGTTCCTTAAATTAACGATCAACAGATCCAGTTGGGCAGTTGGACACTAGGAAACAAAAGAAAATATTTTAGAAACATTAAAGACGAGAGAGAAGACAGATTTCAAAAATTCTTTATTAGGGTGCATCCAGTAATTACGAAAATTTTGTTACCTGGAATAACTGTGTACGATGAAAAAAATAGATTTTTCATCCCCTTGAAAAAGAGGTGGTTTCTTCAGAAATCTTGAGATCTCGGAAACGGTTCAACCAAGGAGTAAACACCTGGGGAAGTAATTATACAGAATAGAGGAAATCGTGAGGAAGTACGGGGAAGTTTAGGAAGTACTGGGAAGTACGCGGAAGTATAGAGAAAGTATTCATTTGTTCATAAAATGCGAAATGTTACAGAGGGCGACCGGAGAGGTAAAATCACGTAAACTTTTTACATAGAATCACATAAAATATCAATATCTCAGTGTATCTACCCCCTATCCTTATGCAGTGCTGTTTATTAAGAAGTAGACATAAGGATTAACGTGTATGGTTTTTCCCTATGTCTACTTTTAAATGACAAAATCTCTTCTGAACGGCGCCTAATTTTATGCAACAAAAATAACTTCTTAAAACAAATAAAGATCTGGCTGTCACATTAATTAATTTGAATATTGTTGCTCTGGCTTCCTTATTTTTATTTTCGTTCGTGTGCGATGTATTCAACTGCAGAAAAAGTTGATATTGTCAATTGTTATAGTGCCGGTAACAGTTTAAGGAGCGTAAGAGATTTCTTATTTAGATAAATAAGATTTAAAAATAGACATAGGGAAAAACAATACACATGTCTACTTCTTAATAAATATCACTGTATATGACATCAACATAAATTTTGTAATACTTAACACGTAAATTGTACAAGTGCGAAAATAATATAAATTCACATATGCAATGTCCTGCTAAGGACCAACGACCGGTTAATTCGCTTTCTTATCTCATTCATCCCGACTCGACTTGGCTGCGCGTATTACGCGAGTGACAATCGCATACTGCGCCCGCTCGTCCATAAGCTGTGGTTTGTTAAAAGGTTTTTATCTCAGATCTGGTAATTTCCATCATGACTTGTTGGAGGACAAGATTTGCTCCTCTGACATATGGTATTGGAGGTGTGGCAGTGGCAATATCGTTGTGGTTAAAAAAATTTCTTCTTCGCATCAGATTATTGTGTAAGTAGAACAAATGAAGTATGGAGTACCTCAAGGATCTATCCTTGGCTCTATATTATTCATAATATTTATTAATGATTTATTTAACTGTTCTCTTTTGACTCATTTTCATACAATATCACCACACATGCAGATGACACCAGTGTTAGTGTGGTTTATAATGAGGAGGAGTTAGAATTTAATTTAAAAGGTTCGTTATCAACCCTTACTAATTGGTTTAATGCAAATAAACATTGAATGAATTTGGAAAAAAAAACAAAATAGGGCGTTCCAATAACTTTCCACTGAATTACCAGTCACTTCACTTGGAGATATGCCATTGTTGAACGTTCTTAGGAGTTATTATAGATACAGAAACTAACTGTAAAGATCATATTGACCAAAATTGCATTCAGCAATCTCGCTGTACATACATTTTTGTGCCCATCAACCCTTTTCCAAATCCGCCATTCTACATATATTCGAAAGTAAGGTGAACCACTAATCATCACATTTCTAGCATTTTTAAAATGCAAAAAAGAGCATTAGGGTAATGTTTTCGCTACAGAGACAGAAATCCTGTAAGCGTTATTTTAAAAAAAATTCAAATTCTAACTGTATGCATTATATGTATTAGAATATTTATGTTTAGTATTCAAAAACCAAAAGTTATTTTCATTAAATTCCGATAGCCACTCATACAATGTGAGAAAAAAAAATTTTGTATAATAAGATCAAAAAGTAAAGAATCATACTCGCAGATCGGTGTGAGATTTTGTCTTTCCGGCTTATATAAAGTATAGTACAATGTAGGTCCCTTTTAAAACACAAAAGGACAATATCTTTGAGAATATTAAAAATTACCAGCCATGTCTTTTTAAAAACATATATACAGAGTGTTCCTAAATATGATGGACATAGGAAAGGAGCTAATTCTTGGACTTATTTATGACTAAAAGCACATATAAACATAGGTCCGCAAAACGTTTTATAAGCATATGCATATGCAATGTAGGTCCCTTTTAAAACACAAAAGGACGACTTCTTTGAGAATATTAAAAATTACCAGCCATGTCTATTCAAAAACATATATACAGAGTATTCCTAAATATGATGGACATACGAAAGGAGCTAATTCTTGGACTTATTTATGACTAAAAACTCATATAAACATAGGTCCGCAAAACGTTTTATAAGCATATGCAATGTAGGTCCCTTTTAAAACACAAAAGGACGATTTCTTTGAGAATATTAAAAATTACCAGCCATGCCTTTTTAAAAACATATATACAGGGTGTTCCTAAATGATGGACATACGAAAGGGGCTAATTCTTGGATTTATTTGTGACTTATAGCTCATATAAAACTTAGGTCCGCAAAACGTTTTATAAGCATATGCAAACACAAGAAATCTACAATTTCAACTTCGAACTGTCAAAGCTAATAAAACAAGAAATTATCTAAATAAGCTCTATTGGACGATTTTCAAAATTTTACTTTCAGTTAGGTAGCCAATCATCTAAGCCTTCCAGCATAACTTATATTCCAAATTTGAGTTAAATGACTCAGGAGATATAACCCAGTTTTATTTTTTATTTTAATACAAAATTTCAATGTCCATATAGAACTTTTGAATAATGTCAATCTCAGGCATTTAGCAATGTGACAGCTGCGGCCGGTAAAGTGACAGGCGGCGGGAAAAGTAGTCCTGTCTTCTTTATGTTAATTTGTTTGATACATTTGAAAACAATAACATATTTGGATAGAGAATGAAAAGATCTTTCAAAGGACATATCACAATCCCATACTTCCAAAAAAAATGTGCCAAATTCTGGACAAAGCAGTTTCCTAGCTCAAACCAAAAATCGTGCTTTTGGAAGAGTGTCTTCAAAAAATGTTAATAGTAGGGAAAAGCACGTTTCCCATGAAAGTGTATTATTTTTCGATGTAGAATAAGAACATGCAATAAAAAGTATAGGTGAAAACCAGTTCTGGACCTAGAACAGCATCTCCATAAGCAGTCTTAAACATTACCTAGTCGAACAATGAATTCCTGCACTTTTCCTTCACACCGCAGGTTAAATCCCGTTACGTTTGGGTTCCCATAGTGGATATCCAAAATTTGAACAAAATCCGTCGGGCCGTTGCTCGGAAAATTGCCAACGTGCATACGTACAGGGTGGTTCAAATTCGTAGCTTATCATTGGAATCTCTGCAACGGTGAGAGGTACAGTGTAGGTTAAATGCGGGCTTGTGAATTAATTTGAACCAAGGGGAAACAAGTACCATTTTTGGTGTTCAAATTCAAATTAATTCACGTCATTTCAAAATAATTCACGTAAACTCCTGTTAATTCACGTTAATTAACCTTAATACAAATTAATTCACGTTAATTCAGGATAAATTAAGATAATTCATGTTAATTTTTTTGCAGTTAATTGAATTTGATTTAAACAAATTAAACTTTAAACGTGAATCCGTTAGCGAGTAAAATTAACTAATGTGAAAAATACCGTGAAAATTTTCAGTATGGAGATATTGTACGTAAAGCATTTATAAAAAATCCCATAGAACTGAATACCGAATGATTCTTGAGATCGTTTTTGGGATGTAACTTTTCTAAAAGTTCAAAAATGATTAGGATTATCACTGAAGTTGTGAATAAATCAGCAGTTTAGAGTAACAGCTTCATTGTGTGATTAAATATTATATTATATATAATATAATAATATTAAATAATATTTAAATATTAAATGCAATTTTTTATTTTAATATATACTTTTGAATAATGTCAATCTGTCGGTGATGACCAGACTCATTATTGACATTTAGCAATGTGACAGGTGCGGCGGGAAAAGTAGTCCGGTCAGGGAAAATAAAATTTCCTGACATAAAGTAGGCATGAAAATGAAGGTTTCATGACCATTTTGGGTAAAGATACATTACTGTATATGGTCTAAGCTCTAGAAATGCAATTAGCAAAAATAATCGCGAAAACCCTCCAAACGCCCCATTATTCCTATAATGGCCGCGCCACCAATTATTTAAATATGTAAACAAGAAGCCCTAAACTAAATAAAAAATTAAAAAATAATTCACGTAAATTCCTGTTAATTCAAGTTAATTAACCTTAATACAAATTAATTCACGTTAATTCAGGTTAATTTAAATTAATTCACGTTAATTTTTTTTGCAGTTAATTGAATTTGATTTAAACAAATTAAACATTAAAAATTCATAATAAATAATAAATTTTTTCCATGGGGGGATCGTAGTTGGAAGCGTCCCCATTACACTGGCCGCGTTGCCACGTTGTATGGAAATACTTATCTTTTGTCGTAAGTAAGTGGTAAATTAATATTAATTAATTCACGTTAATTGAAATTAATTCAGAGGTTGTTTCCCTCTAGAATTTGACTTTTTGGTATACTTATTTCCCCCTAGAACCCAACCATTTACTAAGGTATTTCGCTTAATCTGCATAAGAATTGTGTACAATTTTATATTTGTTTCTCAAATCCTTCCCAAACTCTCTTCATACTTGCCCTGAATTTGATCATAAACCACTCTCAAAACTTGCAAAATTATTAATTTTATTATCTGCCAGTTTGTCTCGTCGCGCGTTGTACGAGGGACATCTACCTCAGCATGCGATTATTTTTCAATGTAGTCTCCCCTAAGATCTGTGCACTCTAAATTTCTCATTCAACGAAGTAATACCGTTGGAAAAAGAACACTTCTTCCTTGTCTACAAAAAAAGCAGTTGTTAAGCAATCATCCGAATCAAAATGGCGGCCCCGAAAGTGTTTCTTTTATTGGCTTAAAGTTGTTATTGGAACGGCTTTGGAATATCTGGCGCTATTTCCTCATTCTTTTGCAAAGGAAACTTTTTGATCCTACTTCAACTTTTTGTCAAGAAAGCTTGTCAATTTTTGTCTGATTACACCATAGAGCAAGAAGATTAAGTTGACTTAATATCTTCATACTCGTATTTTGACCTTATATGCAAATGTTAATTAGGATAGCTTGGTAGAATATCAATTACTTTTGGTAAAGCTAATATTGAAGCTGCCGTTTCAAATTCGAGCGTTAAAAAGGCGCAATAATTTACTTAAAAATGACGTGGAATGTGTTCGGTAAAGACACCGGAGAATTAAAAGTTTGCGGGCGCGCTAATTTAAAATTTTAAAGTGGCAACATTTGGAGCTGAAGGAGTGGAACGTAATTAACGGTGGCTTCGAACGTCCCTCTTCAAAATTTGTCTTTTTCTTTAACTCATTACCTCGCAATTTGCACTAATCAACTTACAGTACAATCGGTTAATGAATTCGATAAAATAGAAATAATAATTAGCGATTTATAGCGGTAAATTCGCTCGGTTTTGCTGGTCGATTCGTTAGGCAAACAATATAAAACCCAAAATACCCGGGAGTCACGTATTTTCAGGTTATGCACATACAATAGTTTGTCTTTGACACCTGCGGCACGATCGCATTATTAATTTATCGCATGCACCGCGTATGAATATTGATGTCCGTTAATGTAGCTATGTCAAATTGCAATTTTTTATGTTAATGAAATCAATTTTGTTGCAGAGAGACGCTTTAATCTTGGAACCGAGTCATGTGGCGAACTGCGTTTCCAAAGGAAAATCTGAGGTACGTGTATTACCAGCTAGCGTTTCGTTCGTATCTAGGTAGACGCTTTTTTGATAGGTAATTTTCAGGATTCGTGTCTCCGTCGTCGCGGCGACGGTGCATGCAAAACCATTTTCACTACTACAAATTTTATGGAAAGCCCTTTTTTACATGTCACTTTTCAGCCTCGAATATTGCATTTTAAATTATGACTGCATTTGAAAAGTATTTCAACTGCTTTGGCACGGTGTTCCTTTTTTAAATTTTTAGATTTAACCGACCAACATACTCCGTATTTCTATTTTAATTAAATACTGTTGCTAAATGCATACATTTGTAAACTTAATTAAAATTCCGAGTTCGGTAGCGAGTATTGCTATTTTGGTTCCTTTCAAAGGAGATTAACTGTGACAGAGGAGATGGCGTTGAACCAGAAATGTTGTAAGATTCTTGCAATGTCTGTGGAATGTCTATACCTACCTACTTGTATCATGTATTTGTAACGGGTCAATGCTGCTACTTTCGGCTGTTTCTGGTAGGTATTCAAATTAGGAATGTATGGTATGAAAGTCAAATTAGATACTTTGAAATTCCACCTACAAATATTTTTTTCAAGTTTTGATTTACACTGGAAACTAATCCGATGGAATAGTACACTTCAGACTGAACACCATTTTCTCGCTGTCCTGTTCCGGGGGGTGCATCCCATCCTGCCGGTATAGGAGACCGAAATATACAAGGCAGCTCAAATGTGTTGCTTGTTTTTACGTGACCAAAACAGCAAAATCAGAATTACTCATGGTGATGTCCTTGGAGCCTCGCGAGCCCGAACTAAGCCATCTTGAAATCGGGGGGTTTAACACATGGCATTCATACACACGCGATTGGGTCAAGGAAACGTAGTCGAATTGTTAACGATTAAGGATTATTAGCACCATTTTGTAGGCGTGTTAGAAAATTAAAAAATAATAGGGACGCGTCAAGGAGAAATAGCAGCAGGGCATTGGGTTTTGGATCATCAGAGCGTCATGTGCGCGGTTCGACATAATAGTTTGGGGGAGGGGGGGGGGATTAAGCGTGAATCCGTCAGCGAGTAAACCACCTTCATTCAATTCGCGTTTGAGCCTTGGTGGAGCTGAAATAAAAGAACCCGTAATTAAATGGCTGTACATCTAATTTAACACAACACAACTAATGCGAAAAAACCGTGCAAATATTCAGAATGCAAATATTCTACGTAAAGCATTGTTTGGGATAAATTGAAAAAGTTCCCGATAGGAACTTAGAGACGATAGCTCTGGTAGCTGGTTCGCGAGCTAAACCTTTTGTTGTAAACGAGGTTGTAAATCTTCATTTACACAGAACCTTATACAGGTACTATTTATTTCATGACACAAATTTATGTACAATTATTTACAACAACCCTTTAATGTACATTGAGCACTACTAACTTTTGAGTCAACCTACTTCGATTGTAGGCGAAATGTGACTGCTTGAAAACTAAAAAATTGACTAATTAACACCCTAAAACTAAGAACATTTATTGCAACCATATGGGGTGCAATATTAGCGCAAGGGACCGCATGCAAGCGGCTCCTTTGCCTAGTCACGTATTAAATAACTTAAAAATTAGGGTGACAGGCGAAAACAGAAAGAACACGGAAGTTATAAATTGACATAAACATATGGAATTTGTAAAACCGCACAGAGCGTGTGAAAGATTGAAAGGGAAAAAATTCTAAGAGTTCTGAAACAAAAAAAATAAATGGAACTTATTCTAACTTAACAAAAATACTTATAAATTAACAATATAAAGACCGGCGGCGTCTAAATTGACAACAAGCATTTATAAAAAACCCGATGGAACTGAATACCGAATGATCCTCGAGATCATTTTTGAGATGTAGCTTTCTGGCCCGATAGTTTACGTAGCTGAGAAACAATAGCGACCTTTCTTATGTGTGTACCAATTTTCAAGGCGATCGGACGTTTCTAAACAAAATCGAGGACCCTTAATAAATCTTCTGGAAAAACCGCCTTTGTGATAATGTGTACGTACGGAAGCTTTTGTATTTATTCGTTGGAAGGTAAATTAATCGGACTTTCCTGAATCCATTCCGAAAGAAATATCGATAAACTTTTTCGGTAAAACCAGCGTGCGATAGTATTTAGAACTATCGAAAATGTAGAAAAGTACTAGCGCACTTTTCCGCCCATCACCACCCCTGTTTGTCTTGGTCAAGCAGTCCACTTTCAGGGTAGGACAAGTGTAGGAAGTTGGTTCGCCGCTTGGCAACACTGCACGTAATTAATAGAGGAAATATCTCGAAGGTTTATCTCCATAAGCAAGGCTAAAAGTTCAAAAAGGATTAGGATTATCGCTGAAGTTGGGAATAAATCAGCAGTTTAGAGTAACAGCTTCAGTCGTTCAAAAATTCTGCTTGGAAAGCGAAAGTTTCAAGACAAAAGGTTTGGTCTTCCAGTGAGCTATTAACAAATTATATTGCGAAAGGTTCAGAGGATAAAACCAAATGGTTCAATGCCCGTGAGAAGAGGTAATCGCACAAAAAAATCCAAGAAAACAGGAGATCCAAGTTTCATTCTGTAGTGTCCATCCTTAAGACATCATCCCTTCGAGAAAAGCTGTACTGATTTGTACCATAGAGAAACAATCGATTCCAGAAAACGCAATAATTCAGGAAACGTAATCTTTTTGATTTGCATTGAAATAACCATCGGTTTCCTCAAGAAATTAAGTAAAATTTTACAAAAATTCACTATTGTAGTAGAACTTAAATTTCAAATAGGACGATCACGAGTTTTAAACCCCTATTTATCTTCTTTCCTGTCCTAAACTGGACTGGAAATTATTTCAATGCATCTAGTGATGCAAAAACTAACGATAATGAAAGGTCGCCATTGTTCTTTCTTATTTGCAGGTGCTTGCTGTAAATGTCCCAGTGACGTGCTGCTTTGTTTCAGATGAAATGATGAATGTTTTAAAGTAGGTACGCCTTTCATATTGTGCAGCTCTTCATTAACGAATAATGGCTTTTTATACCGAAGTTCCTCACAGTGACACATTTCAACTTTTGTAGTTTAGTATCACTTTAGGTAATTTAGCGTGGCTTATATAAATTTGTTTGGGTAATTTGCAAAGCTTTTTAAGCCTCTTTACGCATTTTAGTACAACGTATCTACCTCGAGAGCCACTCACTCTTTCATTTGCTCCCCCACATCGCAATTAACAATAAGCTTTTTATTTAAAACCGAGAGTCATTTGCTACCGCCGCTTGTTTTCCAAATGAAAGTTTTATTATTTTACCACCTCTCTCGCTTCTTTCACTTTCCTCGTCCGCATTTGTAAATGTTTTCGTAATACGTCCTGTGGGGTGTCGTCGATCGTTTTCTTCGTTTCCCTTCAGATTATTATTTGCCAATTAAAATTACTCGACCAAAATGATGGTCTGGTAATAAGTTGAAATTAATTTTAGTGTACGCTCGCCTGGTCCTAATTTGTAATTCAAATGTCGCATCTCTAGCGATCACCAATTGAAACAATATACGTCTCTACTGTATGGTATAAATTTAATTCCGTCACATACTGACGTTTTTCCGATCTAATAAGTGAAGCGAGACGTCGGAGTAGTGCAAGACTGTATAAGTGAATCAAATATGAAATACAAAACGTTAGTAATGTACGTGTAAGACCTGAACAATTCCAAAGATATTGTGAGATACACCTACGAAGGAATTAACGTATATTTTTCAAATCTAAACTAACAAAAGTGTCATTTATTTACACCCATTTAATTAATTAATTTAGTTTAATTAAAATATGGCACTCAGGACATAAAACTATATAATTTTTAATTTACAGTGCTATTTATTAAGAAGTAGACTTAGGGATTAACGTGTATGGTTTTTCCCTATGTCTACTTTTAAATGACAAAATCTCTTCTGAACGGCGCCTAATTTTATGCAACAAAAATAACTTCTTAAAACATAAAATCTGGCTCTCATATTAATTAATTTTAATATTGTTGCCTCAGTTTTTTCGGCAACAAATACACAAGTTATAACTTGAAGTTTCCACGTGGTTTTTAAAAGAGCATTAAATTTTCTGCAATTTTCATTCTAATAGTATTTCTTTCAACGGGGCGAAAAAAACATGTAGGGTGATTCAAAATTGGGTGCAAAGGGCGTATTTACCAGCAAAAAATAAGAAAGTTTGTTGATTATAACCGTATGTCCTAACTTGCTTCGTTTTTTAGATACAGGGTGTAAAAGTTTTTTAAAAAATCTGTTATTTATTTTATTCCCACCAAAGGAAGACACTTATGACGACAAATAATCCTTTGAATAATTGATAAAAAACCGATTTCTTTAAAAAACAGTTTTACACCCTGTATCTAGAAATCGAAACAAGTTAGTATACTTCAAGAATAACCAACGTTTAATTGAACATATGATGGCATATTAATTGTGCGACTAAAAACGAAGCATGAGAAAATGATGAACTTATTGAATACCATTTTTCATATTTCCTTGGATCCTTTGCTATGAATTCAACCGTAAATTCATACCTAATGCATTAAAGTCGTTTTTACAGCAGGCTAGTCGAGTAAAGTATCATGAAAATTATAAATGAAAGGAACGAACGTCAGTATTTTATATGTACTTATAAGTATTAAAGTAATACTTTTTTTTTAATTCAACGATACCCTCCCGGATAGACCGTCGTCATATCGAACTTTAAAGGAGAGATCATGAAACCGGTTTTAGAGTAAACTGCGAAAACTAGGAAATTGCAATTACTTCAAAGCTAATCCCGTAATTCGGATTAGCCGGAACTAATATGGGCATCAAAGTTAAAGTAATATTAGGTAAAGGAGCCGCTAGCGACTGAGAAGTGCACTTGATGAAATTAACGTACACTTTACTTTTACGATTACGTCATTTTCTGCCCTTTCATGGAAAAGAAATGTGTTCAGGATATTTTTAAATTATCATTGATTGCTTGCGGAACATCAACGTGAAATTCCAATGGATGCACACCACTGGATTTCTACTGTTCCGTCATCTTAAAATTTGAAAACTTCACTTTCATGTACAAAAATCACTCAAAATTCCATTAAAGAAGACTGAACGTCCTTTGTTTTTAGCAATCCAATAAAAAGTGGGGAAGACTAATTTCACAGATGAAATTGTCAGTGGCGGCTCGTGACGTGTCAATTTGGTTTTTCAATTACATTATTTCTGCGATTGCATGAGCATTCTTGCATACACACAGGATCGACTAGGTAAGCGTAAGCGTAAAAAGCTCTGAAATGCCCCAGAATGCTTCTAGAAAGAAACTAAAGCTTTGTAAAGAGTAAGGAGTTTACAAAATCTATCAGTGATAGATAAAAAAAACCTTTAAAAACGACCTGGGAGGGAGATCGAATGCTCTAGAATAGTGCTATAGAAATTCTTCAAAGCACAGGTGAAGAGAGAGCTCTAAAAGCTCTTTGAAACAGACCTAGACGGCTCCAAAATGCATTCTAAAACTCAGTTAAAAATGTTTGAAAAGCTTTGAAAAGACCATATAAAACTATACTAAATGTTCAGGAGACTCTTAAAACCTCCCTGAATCTGTTCAAAAGGGGCTAAGAACCTTATGTGCACTCCCTAGAACCATATCAGTATCGTATAAGCTTAAAAAAAGGTCTCTGATGGGATCGGGAGCTCTAAAAAAAAACAAAAAGCTTTCTATTGGTCTTGAAAGTTAATCCGGGAAAGTGCTTAGAATTTTCTATAAAGTACTTAAAAGGTTTTCCAGAGTCGTATCAGCATACCGATTTCGGATTACCAATTCTCAAAAGCTATCATGGGGTTTTTAGAAGTAACAGAGGCCTCCTTTGGTGGCGGTGCTGCTGGGGGATTACATACTCCCCAGACCCTCCGGTTAATGGTTATACGTTCCCCTCCAAGACATTTAGTTTTTGCATACTCCACAGGAAAGAAAGATTCATCTGTCCTTTTCTAGAAACTAATTATGAGAGCCTGACTGACCTCCCAGCCAGCATACAAAAATTTGATTACCTTTTTTCGAAAGTGTATTACATACCCCCCCCCCCCCCCCCCCGGTTATGCGTTCTTCCTCAAAGACATTTAGTGTATGCATACTCCACAAGAAAAAAATTTCGTCTGTCCTTTTCTGAAAAGTAATTATAAGAGTCTGAGTGGATTGTAGGATGATTCGCTCCCGAAAATTCGCCCCGGTAAATTCGTCCCTGAAAATTTGCCCCCAGAATATTCGCCCCCAAGAAAACTCGCCCCCAGACTATTCGCCTCCGTAAGATTCGCCCCAGAAAGATTCGCCCCGGAAAATTCGCCCCCGGCAAGTTCGCCCTCCACAAATTCGCTCCTGGAAGATTCGCCCCCGGCGATTCCGCTCCCGTAGGATTCACCCCATAAGATTTAATAATCCTCGGAGGTAACAGGGCCAGCAGTTCATAAAATGAATTTTGTTTAATTGTTATTTGTTTAATATGTTACCAAACCAACCTATTACTTTCGAGGGTTAATAAATGTTATGGGGCGAATCCTACGGGGGCGAATATTGTAAGGGCGAATTTTTCGGAGGAGAATTTGTTGGGGGTGAATACTCCGGGGGCGAATTTACCTGGGGGCGAATATTCCGGGGGCGTGTCTTCCGGGGCGAATTTACCGCACACCTCTGAGTGCTCTTGTGAAAGAAAGTAATACCGGGGGTCTGGGGTTATTCCACACCTTCCAGCCAGCATACGAAAACTTGATTATTTTTTCTCAAAAGCTAACATGCAGTTGTTAGGGGTAATAAAGAAAGAATGATCGAGTCCTCCTTTGCTAAGGGTACTGCTGGGGGGGGGGGATACGTTCTATCTCAAAGACATTTAGCGTTCGCATACTCCATACTCTGACCGTTTATAAAAACTAATTATAAGAGTCTGAGTGATCTTGTGGGAAAAAGACATACCGGGGGGGTTTGGGTGGTATGGAATACCCCCCTAGCCAGCATACGAAAATTTGATTCCTTTTTCTCCAACTCAAACCCTAACACGAAGTGGTTAGGGGTAATAGAGATTGAGTCCTCTACTGCCGGGGGGTATTACAAACCCCCCAGACCCCCTGATTATACGTTCTTCCTCAAAGCATTTAGTGTTTGCATACTCCCAAAGAAAAAAAAGGTTCCATTTCTAAAAACTAATTGTAAGAATCTGAGCGCTCTTTAGGGAAAAATATATACCGGTGAGTCTAGGGAGGGGGTATAGTTCCCCCCCCCCCAGCCTAGCATGCGAAAATTTGATTAATTTTTCTCAAAAGCTAACATGAGGTTGTTAGGGGTAATAGTGAAAGAATTATGAAGTCCTCTTGTACTGATCGCTCTTGCGAGAAATCGTAATACCTACCGAGGGGTCTGGGGAGGTTAGTTGGGGCGCAGAGTGGATGTTTAAATGGGTATGTTTTTGCAGTTTTGTTTTTAAGACATTTTTGCAAATTTGTTTGTAAAAATGGAGCTTTTAATCTGGCTGGCTGGCTGGCAGCAAATGCGGGCCCGTAAAAAACGCTTGTAGAAAGACGAAGCGTGTACATTTGTGCATGTACCTAACGGAGCTGTGTAACGGGGTTATATATGTGAGGTTGGTGACATGTAGGCGCCATCCCCGAGCGTGTTATACTAACGTGGTGATTTTCTCGTATCTTCTTGTACACTTTTGGTTCATTTGTTTTCAAGTCGTAAAGATCTTGTACACGCGCACAACCCTTGCGCGACGGAATTTTGTTTTGTGTCCTAGTATAGGGGTAAAATTAACCACCTTTTGCAAGGCGAACGTTTTCGAGGGTAGTCCAAAAGTTTCTTAGAACTCGAATCGAGATCTCTCTTTTTCGTGTCGTCAATACGAGCCAAAAATACGAGAAATCAAAATTAAGGTCAATCGATGGTTCGTTTTGAAATAAAGGTCCTATATTTCGATTGTTTCATCTGTGAACAACATTTACTTAACATTAAATTGAAACCAGATCCTCAAA